>NW_027203282.1:727500-1000000 GCF_024711535.1 Dipodomys merriami | reverse complement strand
CTCACCCTCACCCTAAAATTAATGCTAACCCTAACCCTCAACCCCACCCTAACCTTCACCCTAACCCTAACCCTAATCCTAACCCTCACCCTAAACCTTAACCTAACTGTTACTCTAGCCCTCACTCTAACCCTAACAATAACCCTAACCCTCACCCTAACGCTAACACTAAACCAAACCCAAACCCTCACCCTAACCATCACCGTCATCCTTAGACTCACCTAACCCTAACCCTCACCAACACCCTAACCCTCACCCTCACCAAAACACTCACCCTCACATTAACCCTCACCCTAACCCTTTTCCTCACCCTAACCCTAACCCTAACACTCACACAAACCCTAACCCTCACCCTAAACCTAACCCTCTCCCACACCTTAACCCTCACCAAAACACGAACCATCACCCTCACCCTAACACTCAACCTCACCCTAAACATCACCCTAACCCTTACCTTACCCTAACCCTAAACCTATCTGTCACCCTAACCCAAACCCTCACACTAACCCTCACCCTCACCCTAACCCCAATCCTAAACCTTACCTAACCGAAACCCTCACCCTCAACCTCACCTTAAACCTCACCCTAACCCTTAACCTCACCCTAAACCTAACCCTAAACCTCAGACTAACCCTAACCCTAACCCTAAACCTAACCCTCACACTAAACCTAAACCTCACCCTAACACTAAACCTACCCCTCAGCCTAACCCTCACCCTAATCATAAACCTAATCCTCACCATATCCCTTACCCTATCCCTAACACTTACTCTCACCCTAGCCCTCACCCTAAACCAAACCCTAAACTTAAAACTAACCCTAAAAGTAATAGTAACCCTAACACTCATCCTCTCCCTAATCCTCACGCTAACCCCAACCCTAATGCTAACTCTAAACCTCACAGTAACACTAACCCTCAACTTAAACCGAAATCTAACCCTTACCCTCACCCTCACCCTCAACCTAATCCTAACCCCAACCCTAACAATAACCCTAACCCTAACCGTAAACCTCAACCTAACTCTCACACTAACCCTAACCCTCACCCTAACCCTACCTCTACCGCTACCCCTAACCCTAACCCTAACCCTCACCCTCACCTCACCCTAACCCTAAACCTAGCCCTAAAAATAACCCTAAACCTCACCTTCAATCTCATCCTAACCCTAACCCTAAGCCTAACAATAACCCTAGCCCTAACCCTAACCCTAGCCCTCACGCTAAACCTAACCCTAAACCTAACAATAAACCTACCCCAACCCTAAACCTAACTCTAACCCTCACCCTCACCCTAAAACCTCACCCTCACCCAAATCATCACCCTAACCCTAAACCTTAACCCTAAACCTAACCCTAACAATAAACCTAAACCTAACAATTAACCCAACCCTCACCCTAACCCACACCCTAACACTTTTCCTCACCCTAACCCTAACCCTAACTTTAACACTCACACAAACCCTAACCCTCACCCTAATCCTCACCCACACCCGAACGCTCACCCTCACCCAAACACTCACCCTCACTTTAAACATCTCCCTAAACCTAACACTCACCCTAACCCTAACTCTAACTTTAACAGTCACACAAACCCTTAACCTCACCCTCACCCTCACCTCACACTAAACCTCACTCTAACCCGAACCCTTACCTAACCGAAACCCTCACTCTCACCCTCACCCTAAACCACACCCTAACTCTTACCCTCAACCTAACCATAACCCTAACCCTCATACAAAACCTAACCTTCACCCTAACCCTAACCCTAAACCTAAACCTTACCGTCACCCAAACCCTCAGCCTAATCTTAACCCTAACCATTATGTTAACCCTAAACCTCACCCTCACATTCACCTTAAACCTAACCTTAACCCTAACACTCAACCTCATACTCACCCTCACCCTAACCCTAAGCCTAACAATAATCCTAACCTTAACCCTAAACCTAACCATCACCCTAACCCTATCACTAACCCTAACCCTAATCCTCACACTAACCCTAAACCTAAACCTCACCCTCACCCTAACCCTAACCCTAACACTAACCATCACCCTCACCCTAGACCTTACCCTCAAACTCACGCTAACCCTAACCTGAACACTCAACCTAACACTCATTCTAAACCTTACGCTCACCCTAACCCTAACCCCAAACCTAACCCTAACCCTCACACTTAACCTAACCCTCAGCCTAAACCTAACCCTCACCCTCATCCTAAACCTAACCCTAACCGTAACCCTCACCCTCACCTTCAACCTCACCCTCACCCTCACTCTAACGCTAACCCTAATCCTCACGCTAACCCTAACCCTAATGCTAACCCTAACCCTCACCCTCACCCTAAAACTCACCATAAGCTAACCCTCACCCTAACCCTAACCCTAACCCTCACATTAAGCCCAACCCTCACCCTAACCCTAACCCTACCTCTCAGCCTAAAACTCACCCTAAACCTAACTGTAATCCTCATCCTCACCCTATCCCTCACTCTAACCCTAACACTCACGCTAACCCTACCCCTCACATTAACCCTAACCATAACCCTAAACCTTACCCTAAAACTAATGCTAACCCTAACACTCACCCTCACCCTAAACCTTACCCTCACCCTAAACCTAACCCTCACAACAACCCTAAATCTCACCCTAATTCTATCCCTACCCCTGAGCCTCACCCTCATCCTAACCCTAACCCTAACCTTCACCCGCACCCTAACCCTAATCCTAACCCTCACCCTCACCCTAACCCTAACCCTCCCCCTCACCCACAACCTGACCCTCAGTCTAGCCCTAACCCTAACACTAATCCTAACCCAAAACCTCATCCTCACTCTCACCCTAACTCTAACACTAACCCTAACCCTCACCCTCACCCTATCCCTAACCCTAAACCTAGCCCTCACCCCAACCCTCACCCTAAGACTAACGCTAACTCTAACACTCACCCTTACCCTAAAACTCACCCTAACCTTTACCCTCACTCTAACCCTAACCCTAACACTAACACTAATCCTCACACTAAACCTAACCCTAACCCTGACCCTCACGCTAAAACTCACCATAACCCTAAACCTAACCTTATTCCTCACCCTCATGCTAACCCTAACCCAAACCCTCACCGTCACCCTAACTCTCACCCTATCCCTAACCTTCACCCACACACTTACCCTCACACTCACCAGAAACCTCACCGTCAACATAACCCTCACCCTCACCCTAAACATCACCCTAACCCTATCCCTCAACCTAACCGTAACCCTAACTCTCACCCTAACCCTCACACTCACCCTCACCCTCAACCTCACCCTAACCCTCAACATAACTCTAAACCTCACCCACACCCTAACCCTCTCCCAAACCCGAACCCTCACCCTCACCCTAACCCTTAACATAGCCATAAACATCACAGTAACCCTAACCCTAACCCTAACCCTAACCCTAACACTCACCCTGACACTAACACTAATGCTAACCCTAATCCTCACACTAACCCTCACCCTCATCCTAAATTTCAACCAAACCTCACGCTCACCCTCACCCTAACCCTAACCCTTACCTAAACCAAACCCTCACCCTCACCCTCACCCTCACCCTAACCCTTCCCATCACCTTCACGCTAACCTTAACCCTAATACTGATTCTCACCCTAACCCTCAGCCTCACCCTAAACCACACCCTAAAGCTCACCCTAACCTTAACCTTAACCTAACCCTAACCCTAACCCTCACCTTCACCCTCACGCTAACCCTTACCATCACCCTCACCCTAACCCTCACCTTCAACCTAACCCTCAACCTAAATGTAAACCTCACCCACACCGTAACCCTCACCCGAACCTGAACCTGAACCCTCACCCTAACCCTCACCATAGCCCTAAACATCACACTAACCCTAACCCTAACCCTAACCCTAACCCTAACCCTCACCATAACCCTAACTCTCACCCTAACCCTAACCCTAACCCTAACCCTCATGCTAACCCTACCACTAACCCTAACCCTAACCCTCACCTTCAACATAACCCCAACCCTGACCCACACACTAACACTAATGCTAACCCTAATCCTGACACTAACCATAACCCTGACCCTAACCCTCACCCTAAACATCACCCTGACCATAAACCTAACCCTCACCCTCACACGAACCCTAATGCTAACCGTAATCCTCACACTAACAATAAACCTAACCCTAAACCTAACCCTCATCCTAAGGCTCACACTCACCCTCACCCTAAACTTAACCCCCACCCTCACACTAACACTAATGCTAACCCTAATCCTCACACTAACCCTAACCCTCACCCTCACCCTCACCCTCACCATAACCCTAACCCTTACCTAACCCAAACCCTCACTCTCACCCTCACCCTCACCCTCAACATTACCCTCACCCTCACCTTAGCCCTCAGCCTAAACCTAACCCTAACCCTAACCCTAACCCTCACACTAACCCTAACCCTAAACCTAACAATAACCCTAACCCTAAAACTAAACCTAAACTTCATCCTAACCCTAAACCTAAACCTCACCCTCAATCTCACACTAATCCTAACCCTAACCCTAACAATAACCCTAAGCCTAACCCTAACCCTAACACTAACCCTAACCCTAACCCTAAACCTAACCCTCACACTAACCCTAATCCTAAACCTAACAATAACCCTACCCTAACCCTAACCCTAACCCTAACCCTCACCCTAACCCTCACCCTAATTCTAACCCTTACCCTAACCATTATCCGAACCCTAACCCTCACCCTGACATTCACCCTAAACCTAACCCTATCCCTCACACTCACCCTCACACTCACTCTCACCCTAACCCTAACCCTCACCCTCATCCTCACCCTCACCCTCACCCTAACCCGCAGGCTAATCCTAACACTCACCCTCACCCTCACCCTCACCTTCACACTAAACTTAACCCTAACCCTCACCCTAAACCTAATCCTAACCCTAATCCTCACCCTCAAACTCAACCTCACCCTAACCCGAACCCTAAAAATAACCCTAACCATAACCCTAACACTCACACTCACACCCACCCTCACCCTAATTCTAACCCTAACCCTAAGACTCACCCTCAACTTCACCTTCACCCTCACCCTCACCCTAATCATCACCCTAAGGGTAACCCTTAACCTAACCCTAACCCTAGCCTGCACCCTAACCCTAACCCTCACACTAAACCTCAATCTCACCCTCTCTCTCACCCTAACTCTAACCCTAACCCTCACGCTAACCCTAACCCTAACCCTAATGCAAACCCTAACCCTCTCCCTCACCCTCACCCTTACCCTCAACCTCACCCTCACCCTCACCCTCACCCTAATCATCACTCTAACCCTAACCTTTACCCTAACCCTAACCCTAACCTTCACCATAAACCTAACCCTCACCCTAAACCTCACCCTAAACCTAACCCTTACCTAACCGAGACCCTCACCCTCACCCTCACACTACCCCTCAGCCTAATCTTAACCGTAGCCATTATCTTAACCCTAACCCTCAAGCTCACACTAACCTTAAATCTAACCCTAACCCTAACACTAAATGTCACCCTTACCCTCACCCAAACCCTAACCCTAACAATAACCCTAACCGTAACCCTCACCCTAACCCTCAATATCATCCTAACACACATCCTAACCCTAACACTCACCCACACCCTAACCCTCACCCTTACCAAAACCTTCACCCTCACCCTAACCCCCACCCTCACCCTAATCATCAACCTAAACCTAACCCTTAACCTAACCCTAAACTTAACCCTCACCCTAACCCTAACAATAATCCTAAATCTATCAATAACCGTAACCCTAAACCTCACCATAAAACTAACCCTAACGCTAAACCTAACACTCATCCTCACCCTCACCCTCACCCTAACACTTGACCTTACCCTAACCCTAACCCTAACTTTAACATGCACACAAACCCTAACCCTCACCCTAACCCTCCCCCACACCAGAACCCTCATCCTCACCCAAACCCTCACCCTCACCCTAAACATCACCCTAACCCTTACACTCACCCTAAATCTAAACCTAACCCTAACCTTCACACTAACCCTAACCCTCACCCTAACCCTAACCCTTACCCTCACCCTCACCCTCACCCTAACCCTCAGCCTAATCTTAACCCTCACCATTATCTTAACCCTAAACCTCACCCTCACACTCAACTTAAACATACGCCTAAACCTAACACTCAACCTCACCCTCACTCTCACCCTAACTCTAACGCTAACAATAACCCTAACCCTAAACCTAATCCTAACCCTAACCCTAATCCTCACCCTAATCCTAACCCTAAACCTCACCCTCACCCTATCCCTAAACCTAACCCTAACCCTCACCCTCACCCTAGCCCTCACCTTAATACTCACACTAAACCTAACCCTCACTCTCACCCTAAACTCATTCTAACCCTTACCCTCACCCTAACCCTAACCCTAAACTTAATCCTAAAGTTCGCCCTCAACCTCACGCTCACCGTCACTCTAACTCTAATGCTCACCCTCATGCTAACCCTAACCCTAAGCCTAATGCTAACCCTAACCCTCACCCTCACCATAACACTTACCCTAACCCTAAGCCTAAACCAAATCCTAACCCTAACACTTACACTAAGCCTAACCCTCACCCTCACCCTAACCCTAACCCTAACCCTCACCCATACCCTCAACCTCACCCTAACCCTCAGCCTAATCCTAACCATAACCCTTACACTAACCCTAAACCTCATCCTCACACTCACCCTAACCCTAACCCTAACCCTAACCATTACCCTCACCCTCACCGTAAAACTAACCCTAACAATAACCCTAAACCTAACCCTATCACTAACCCTAAACCTAACCCTCACCTTAACCCTAATCCTAACAATCACCCTCAATCTAACCCTAAACCTCACCCTACCCCTCACCCTCACACTAGCCCTCACCCTAACACTTGCTCTAACCCTAATCCTCACTCTCACCCTAACCCTCACCTTAACCCAAACCCTCACCGTAAACCTCACCGCCATCCTAACACTCATCTAACCCTAACCCTCACCCACACCCTAACCCTCACCCTCACCGAAACACTCACCCTCATACTAACCGTCACCTTAATACTTTTCCTCACCCCAACCCTAATCCTAACACTCACACAAACCCTAATATTCACCCTAAACCTAACCCTCTCCGAAACACTAACCCTCACTCACACCCGAACCATCACCCTCACCGTAACCCTCACCCTCACCCTAAACATCACCCTAACCCTAACACTCACCCTAACCCTAAACCTAACCGTCACCTTAACCCTAACCAACACCCTACCCCTCACACTCACTGTAACCCTAATCCTAACCCTTACCTAACCGAAACCCTCAACCTCACCTTCACCCTAAACCTCAACCTAACCCTTACCCTCACGCAAACCCTAACACTAAACCTCACACTAACACTAACACTCAGCCTAAACCTAACCCTAACCTTACCCTCACCCTCACCCTCACCCTAATCCTAACCCTAACCCTAACAATAACCGTAATGCTAAAACTAAACCTAAACCCCACCCTAACCCTAACCCTAAACCTCACCCTCAATCTCAACGAACCCTAACCATAACCCTAACAAAAACCCTAACCCTAACCCTAACCCTAACCTGAACCCTAACCCTAAATCTCACCCTCACCCTAACCCTAATCCTAACCCTTACCTTGGCCATTATCTTAACCCTAAACCTCACCCTCACCCTCACCCTCAACCTAAACCTCACCATAACCCTTACCCTCACCCTAACCCTAAACCTCAAACTAACCCTAACCCTCAACCTAACCCTAACCCTAAACCTAACCGTAACCCTCACCCTAACACTAACCCTTACCCTAGCCCTCACCCTTACCCTCACCTTCACACTAACCCTATCCCTCACCCTCCCCCTAACCCTCACCCTAACTCTTACCCTCACCCTAACCCTAACCCTAATCCTTGCCCTAACCCTCCCACGAACCTTAACCCTCACCCTAAACCTAATCCTAACCCTAACACTAACCTTTACCAACCTCATCCTCACCCTCAGACAAACTCTAAACATAACCCGAAACCTAACCCTAAACCTGACCCTCACCCTCACCCTCACCCTCATCCTAACGCTAACCCTCATCCTCACCCTAACACTCACCATAACCCTTACCCTCACCCTAACCCTAAACCTAATCCTAACCCTAACCCTTACACTAACCCTAACCCTCACCCTCACCCTCACCCTAAACCTAACCCTAAAAATAACCCTAATCCTAACCCTAACCCTAATCCTCACCATATCCCTCACCCTAAACCTAACACCCTCACCCTAACCCTAACCCTTACCTTAAACCTCACCCTTAAAATCATGCTAACCTTAAACCTCATCCGCACCCTAACACTCACCCTAACGCTAAACCTAATCCTAACCCTCACCCTAACCCTAAACCTAACCCTCACGCTAGCCCTCACTCTAACCCTAACACTAACCCTCACCCTGACGCTAACACTAACCAAAACCCAAACCCTCACCCTAAACCTCACCGTCATCCTAACACTCACCTAACCTTAACCCTCACCCACATCCTAACCCTCACCCTCACCAAAACACTCACCCTCACGCTAACCCTAACTCTAACACTTACACTCACACAATCCCTAATCCTCACCCTAACCCTAACCCTCTCCCAAACCCTAATCCTCACCCACACCCTAAACATCACCCTAACCTTAACACTCACCCTAAAACTAAACCACCCTAAAACTAAAACCGAAACCTAACCCTAAACCGGACCCTAACCCTCCCCCTCCCCCTCATCCTAACCCTAACCCTCATCCTCACCCTAACCCTCACCATAACCCTTACCCTCACCCTAACCCTAAAAATAATCCTAACCCTAACCCTTACACTAACCCTAACCCTCAACCTCACCCTCACCCTAACCCTAACCCTAACAATAACCCTAAACCTAACCGTCACCCTAACCCTAAACCTCACCCTAGCCCTCACCCTCACCGTAACCCTAACCCTAAAACTTACATAACCGAAACCCCTAAACCTCACCCTCACCCTCACCCTAAACCTCACCCTAAACCTTACCCTCACCCGAACCCTAACACTAAACCTAACCCTAACCCTCACACTCAGCCTAAACCTAACCCTAACCCTAACCATCACCCTCACCCTCAACCTAACCCTAACCCTAACCCTAACAATAACCATAACGCTAAAACTAAACCTAAACCTCACCCTAACCCTAACCCTAAACCTCACCCTCAATCTCACCCTAACCCTAAACCTAACCCTAACAATAACCCTATCCCTAAACCTAACCCTCACCCTAACCCTAACCCTAATCCTAACAATAACCGTACACCTAATCCTAAACCTAACCCTAACTCTCACCCTCACCCTAACCCTAATCCTAACCCTTACCTTGACCATTATCTTAACCCTAACCCTCACCCTCACCCTCACCCTCACCCAAAACCTCACCCTATCCATTAACCTCACACTAACACTAAACCTCACACTAACCCTAACCCTCAACCTAAACCTAACCCTAACCCTAACTCTCACCCTCACCCTCATCCTAACCCTAACCCTAACGCTTACCTAACTGAATCCCTCAACCTCACACTCACCCTCACCCTAAACCTCACCCTCACCCTCACCCTCACTTTAACCCTAACCCTAACCCTAACTATAACCCTAACGCTAAACCTAAACCTAAACCTCAACCTAACCCTAATCCTCACCCTCACCCTCAACCTCACCCTAACCATAACACTAACAATAACCCTAAACCTAACGTTAAACCTAACCCTAATCCTCACCCTAAACCTAACTCTAAACCTAACAATAACAGTACCCCTAACCCTAACCCTAACCCTAACTCTCACCCTAAACCTAACCCTAACCCTAATTCTTACCCTAACCATTATCTTAACCCTAAACCTCACCCACAGAGTCACCCTAAACCTAACCCTAACCCTAACCCTCACCCTCACCCTCAACCTCACCCTAACAGTAACCTTAACAATAACTGTAACCCTAACCCTAAACCTAACCCTAACCCTCACCCTCACCCTAACCCTAATCCTAATCCAAAACCTAACCCTAACCCTCACCCTCACCCTCACCCTCACCCGAAACCTCACCCTAACACTTATCCTCACACTAACACTGACCCTCACCCTAAATCTAACCCTAACCCTAAACCTCACCCTCACCCTCAACCTAACCCTAAAAATAACCCTAACCCTAAACCTAAACCTAAACCTCATCCTAACCCTAACCCTAAACCTCAGCCTCAATCTCACCCTAAACCTAACCCTAACCCTAAAAATAACCCTAACCCTCACCCTAACACTAACCCTAAACCTAACAATAACCCTACCCCTAACCCTAAACCTAACCCTAAACCTCACCCTAAACCTAACCCTAAACCTTACCTTAACCATTATCATAACCATAAACCTCACCCTCACAATCACCCTTACCCTAACCCTAACCCTAACAATATCCCTAACCCTAACCCTAAACCTAACCCTAACCCTGACCCTACGCCTCAGCCTAAAATTCACACTAAACCTAACCCTAATCCTAATCCTCACTCTATCCCTCATCTTAACCCGAACACTCACACTCACCTAGGCCCTCACATTAACCATAACCATAACCCTAAACCTCACCTTAAAACTAATGCTAACCCTAAATCTCACCCTCACCATAACCCTCAACCAAACACTTACCGTCAACCTAGCACTAACCCTCACAATAACTCTAACCCTCACCCTAATCCTATCCCTACCTCTGAGCCTCACCCTCATCCTAACCCTAACCCTAACCCTCACCCTAACCCTAACCCTCACCCTCAACCTAACCCTAACCCTCACGCTCACACTCACCGTCACCCTCACCCTAAACCTAACCCTCACCCTCACCCTCACCCTAACCCTAACCATAACCCTTACCCTCAACCCAACCCTAAACCTAATCCTAACCCTAACACTTACACTAACCCTGACCCTCACCCTAACCCTAACCCTAACCCTAAACCTAAACCTTACCCTCAACCTCACCCTCACTCTAACCCTCAGCCTAATCCTAACCCTAACCATTATCGTAACACTAACCCTCACCCTCACACTCACCCTAAACCTACCTCTAACCCTAACCCTCACCCTCACCCTCATCCTAACCCTAACCCTAACAATAACCCTAAACCTAACCCTAACCTTAACCCTTACCCTAACCCTCAGCCTAACCCTGAACCTAACCCTCAACCTAGCCCTGACTCTAACGCTAACACTAACCCTCACCCTACCGATAAATCTAACCCAAACCCAAACCCTCACCCTAACCCTCACCGTCATCCTAACACTCACCTAACACTAATCCTCACCCACACCCTAACCTCACCCTCACCAAAACACTCACCCTCACACTAACCCTCACCCTAACACTTTTCCTCACTCTAACTGTAACCCAAACACTCACACAAACCCTAATCCTCACCCTAAACTTAACCCTCTCCCAAACCCTAAGCCTCACCCACACCTGAACAATCACCCTCACCCTATCCCTCACCCTAATCCTCACCCTCAACCTAAACATCACCCTAACCCTAACACTAACCCTAACCCTAAACCTAACCGTCACCCTAACCCTAACCGTCACCCTAACCCTCACCCTCACCGTAAACCTAACCCTAACCCTTACCTAACCGAAACCCTCAACCTCAACCTCACCCTCACCCTAAACCTCACCCTAACCCTTACTCTCACCCTAACCCTAACACTAAACCTCACACTAACCCTAACACTCAGCCTAAACCTAACCCTAAACCTAACCCTCACTCTCACCCTCACCCTAACCCTAAACCTAACAATAACCCTAACGCTAAACCTAAACCTAAACCTCACGTTTAGGTTTAGGGAACCCTAAACCTCACCCTCAATCTCACCCTAAACCTAACCCTAACAATAACCCTAACCCTAACCCTAAACCTAACAATAACCAAACCCCTAATCCTAACCCTAACCCTAACTCTCATGCTAACCCTAAACCTAATGCTAACACTTACCTTAACCATTGTCTTAACCCTAACCCTCACCCTCATCCTCAGCCTCACACTCAACCTCACCCTAACCCTTACCCTCACCCTAACCCTAAACCTCACACTAAACCCAACCCTCAACCTAAACCTAACCCTAACCCTAACCCTCAAACTCAACCTCACCCTCACCCTAACCCTTAACCCTAAAAATAACCCTAACCCTAATCCTAAACCTCAACCTAACCCTAACCCTAAACCTCACCCTCAATCTCACCCTAAACCTAACACTAACGCTAACAATTACCCTAACACTAACCCTAACCCTCACCCTAACTCTAAAACTAAACCTAACAATAATCCTACCCCTAACCCTAACCCTAACCCTCACCCTAAACCTAACCCTAATCCTAACCCTTACCCTAACTATTATCTTAACCCTAAACCTCACCCTCACAATCATCCTACACCTAATACTTAACCCTAACCCTCACCCTCACCCTCAACCTCACCCTAACTCTAACCCTAACAATATCCTTAACTCTAACCCTAAACCTAACCCTAAGCCTCACCCTCACCCTAACCCTAACCCTAATCCTAAACCTAACCCTAATCCACACCCTCACCCTAACCCTCACAATAACCCTAACCCTAACCCCAACCCTAACTCTAACCCTAACCCTAAACCTAACCCTAAACCTCACCCTCACACTAACCCTAACCCTAACATTAATCCTCACTCTCACCCTCAACATCACCCAAACCCTAACCCTAACAATAAACCTAATCCTAACCCTAAACCTAATCCTAACCCTCACCCTCACCCTAACCCTAACCATAACCCTAATTCTCACCCTCACCCTCAACCTCACGATCACCCTCACCCTAACACTAACCTTAACCCTAACCCTAATGCTAAACCTAACCCTCACCCTCACCTTCATCCTTACCCTCAACCTCACCCTCACCCTCACCCTCACCCTAATCATAACCCTAACCCTAACCCGTAACCTAACCCTAACCCGAACCATCACCCTAACCCTAACCCTAAACCTCAGCCTAAACCTAACCCTTACCTAACAGAAACCCTCACCCTCACCCTCACACTAACCCTCATGCTAATCTTAACCCTAACCATTAACTTAACCCTAACCCTCACCCTCACACTCACCTTAAACCTAACCCTAACCTAACACTCAACGTCACCCTTAACCTCACCCTAACCCTAAACCTAAAAATATCCCTAAGCCTAACCCTAACCCTCACCCTTACCCTCACTATCATCCTAACTCTCACCCTAACCCTAACACTCACACACACCCTAACCCTCACACTCACCAAAACCCTCAACCTCACCCTAACACTCACCCTCACCATAATCATCACACTAACTCTATCCCTTAACCTAACCCTAACCGTCACCCTCACCCTAACCCTAACAATAACCCTAACCCTATCAATAACCTTAACCCTAAACCTCACCCTAACCCTAACCCTCACCCTAACCCTCAACCTAAGCCTAACCCAAACCCTAACCCTCACACTAAACCTTACCATGAACCTAACCCTAAATCTACTCCTCACCCTAAGCCTCACCCTAACCTTAACCCTAACCCTCACCCTCAACCGAACACTCACACTAATCCTAACCCTCACCCTAACCCTAAACGTAACCCTCACACTCATCCTTACCCTCACCCTAGCCCTCACCCTAACCTTAACCCTAACCCTCACCCTCACCCTCAGCCTAAGCCTAAACCTCACCCTAATCCTAACCCTAAACCTCACCCTCACCCTCACCCTATCCCTGACACTAACCTTGAAACTCACGGTCACCCTAGCCCTCACCCTAACCCTAATCCTAACGATAATCCTCACCCTCACCTTAACCCTAATGCTAAACCGAAACCTCACCCTCACCCTAAACTTCACCCTAAAACTTACCCTCACCCAAACCCTCCCCCTAAACCTTACCCTCACCCTAACCCTCATCCTAGACCTAACCCTCACCCTAACCATAATGCTAACACTAACCCTAATCCTCACCCTCATCCTAACCATAAACCTAACCCTTTTCCTTACCCTAACCCTAACCCTAACCCGAACCCTCACAGATACCCTAACCCTCACCTGAAACCTAACCCTAACCCTCACCCTAATCCTTGCCCTCACCCTATCCCTTACCCTCACCCTAATCCTAACACTAACCCTCACACTAACCCTAACCCGCACCCTAGCCCTCACCCTAAACCTTACCCTCACCCTAACCCTAATCCAAACCCTAATCCTAACACTAACCCTAACCCTCACCATAACCCTAACCCTCACCCTCACCCTCACCCTCACCCTGACCCTCACCCTAACCCTTACCCTAAGCCTAACCCTCACCTTAACTTGCACCCTAAACCTCAACCTATCTCTTACCCTCAACCTAACCCTAACCCTAACCATTACCATCACCCTAACCCTCACCCTAAACCTCACCCTCACCTCACTCTCACGGTCACCCTAAACCTCTCCCTAACCCTCACCCTAACCCTAACTCTCACACTAACCCACACACAATCCCTAACCCTAACCCTCACCCTAACCCTAACCCTACCCCTCACCCTATCCCTAATACTAACCCTAAAACTCACCCTCACCTTAACACTTAGGCTAAACCTAACCCTCACCCTCACCCTAACCCTCAACCTAACACTTATCCTCACCCTAAACTTGACCCTACCCCTCAGCCTAACGCTCACCCAAACCCTAACCCTAACCTTAATTCTCACCTTATCCCTAACCCTAATCTTAAACCTCACCCTCACCCTAACCCTCACCTAAACCTTACCCTCACCCTAACTCTAAACCTAACACTAAACATAACCCTAACCCAAACCCTCATCCTAAACCTAACCCTCACCCTAACACTAACCCTAACACTAACCCTAAACCTGACTTTCTCCCTAACCCTAACCCTCACCCTGAACCTCACCCTCACCCTAACTCTAACCCTAACCCCAACCCTCACCCTCACCCTATACCTCACCATAACCCTTACACTCACACTCAACCAAACACTCACTCTAACCCTAACCATCACCCAAACCTAAACCTAACCCTCAACCTCACTCTCACGCTCTCCCTCAGCCTAACTCTAACCCTAACACTATTCCTAACCCTAGCCCTCACCCTCAACCTCACCCTAACCCTAACCCTAACTCTCACCCTCACCCTAACCCTCACCCTAAATATAAAGCTAACCTTAACCCTAAAACTCACCCTAACCCTCACACTAATCATAACTCTAAACCTCACCCTCACCCTCACCCTCACCCTCAGAGTAAACCTAACCTTAATACTAACCCTAACCCTTATTATCACCATCACTCTATCCGGAACCCAAACCATAACCTTCACTCTCACCCTAGTCCTCACCCTAACACTAAGCTTAACCCTAACCCTCACCCTCACCCTAAACGTCACCGTAATCCTTAGCCTCACCCTCAACCAAATGCTCACACTAACCTTAACCCTCACGCTAACCCTAACCCTAACCCTCACCCTCACTCTCACCCTCACCCTCACCCTCAGCATAATCCTAAACCTAACCCTAACACTCACCCTCACCCTCAGCCTAACCATAAACCTTACCCCTAACCCCAACCCTAAACCTCACCCTAACCCTACCCCTAAACCTCACCTTCACCTTCACCCTAACATTAACACTAACCCTGACCCTGACCCTCAACCTCACCCTAACCCTCACCCTAAACCTTACCCTCACCGTAACCCTCACCCTAACCGTAACCCTAACCCTCACTCTAGAGCTCACCCTAACCCTCAACCTAACCCTACCCCTAACCCTCACCCTAATCCTAACCCTAACCCTCACCCTCATCCTAGACCTCACCTTAACCCTAATCCTAAGCCTAAGCCTAAACCTAAACCTCACCCTCATCCTCACCCTAAACCTAACACTAACCCTAACCCTCACCCTAAACCTAACGCTAACCCTAACACTCACCCTCATCATAACACTTATCCTCACATTAACCCTAAACCTAAACCTAACCCTAACCCTCACACTAACCTTAACCCTCACCCTAAACATGACCCTAACCCTCAACCTAACCCTTATCCTCACTCTAACCCTAATGTTAACCCTAACCCTCACCCTAACCCTAACCCTCACTCTAACCCTCACCCTCACCCTCAACCTCACCATAAACCTAACCCTAACATTAAACCTGACACTTTTCCTCACCCTCAGCCTAATCCTCACCCTAACCAGTACCCTCACCCTAACCCTCACCCTAATCCTAAGCCTAACCCTCACCCTCAGGCTAACCCTCACCCTAACCCTAGCCCTAACCCTCACCCACAACCTAACCGTAATCCTAACCCGAATCCAAACCCTCACACTAACAATCACCATAACACTCAAGCTAACGCTAACCCTCACTCTCAACCTAATCCTCACCCTATCCCTTACACTCACCCAAACCCTAACCATAACCAAAACTCTAAACCTAACCCTCACCGTAACCCTAAACTTACCCCTCACCTTAACCCTCACCCTAACCCTAACCCTCAAACTCACCCTAACACTAACCCTAATCCTCACCCTCAACCTAGACCTCACCCTAACTCTAATCCTAATCCTAACCTCACCCTAACCCTAACCCTCACCCGAAAACTAACCATCACCCTCACCCTAACCTTCACACTCACCCTAACCTTCACCATAACACTTGCCCTCACCCACAATCACACCCTGACACTAAACCTATCCCTCACCCTAAACCTAACCCTAACACTCACCCTCACCCTAAACATCACCCTAAACCTTACCCTCACACTAACACTAATCATAACACTAACTCTCACCCTAACCCTCACCCTAACCCTAAACCTCACCCTAAGCCTAACCCAAACCCTAACCCTATCCTTCACACTAAACCTTACCCTCAACCTAATCCTAAATCTACTCCTTACCCTAAGCCTCAACCTAACACACACCCTACCCCTCACCCTAACCTTAACCCTAGCCCTCAACCTCACCCTCAGCCTAAGCTTAAACCTAACCCTAAACCTCACCCTCACCCTCACCCTATCCCTAACACTAACCTTAACACTCACGGTCACCCTAGCCCTCACCCTAAACCTAACCCTAACGATAATCCTCACCCTCACCTTAACCCTAATGCTAAACCTACCCTCACCCTCACCCTAAACTTCACCCTAAAACTTACCCTCACCCTAACCCTAACCCTAAACCTTACCCTCACCCTAACCCTCACCCTAGACCTAACCCTCACCCTAAACCTAATGCTAACACTAATCCTAATCCTCACCCTCATCCTAACCATAACCCTAACCCTTTTCCTTACACTAACCCTAACCCTAACCCTAACCCGAACCATCACCTGAAACCTAACCCTAACCCTCACCCTAATCCTTGCCCTCACCCTAAACCTAACCCTCACCCTAATCCTAACACTATCCCTCACACTAACCCTAACCCGAACCCTGACCCTCACCCTCAACTTTACCCTCACCCTAACCCTAATCCAAACCCTAATTCTAACACTAACCCTAAACCTCACCATAACCCTAACTCTCACCCTCACCCTCACCCTGACCCTCACCCTAACCCTTACCCTAAGCCTTACCCTCACCTTAACCTGCACCATAACCCTCACCTTATCCCTTACCCTCAACCTAACCCTAAACCTAACAATTACCATCACCCTAACCCTCACCCTAAACCTCACCCTCACCCTAACCCTCACCGTCACCCTAAACCTCACCCTAACCCTCACCTTAACCCTACCCCTCACAGTAACCCTAACCCAAACACTCACCTCACCCTAAGACTCACCGTCACCCTAACACTCACACTAACCCTCACCCTATCCCTAACCCTAACCCTAAGCTTCACCCTATCCCTAACCGTAATCCTAAAACTCCCCCTCACCTTAACACTTAGGCTAAACCTAACCCTCACCCTGACCCTCAACCTAACCCTCAACCTAACCCTTATCCTCACCCTAACCTTAACCGTACCCCTCAGCCTAACACTCACCCAAAACCCTAACCATAACCCTAATTCTCACCCTATCCCTAACCATAACCCTAACACTAAACCTAACACTAAACCTAACCCTAACATGAACCCTCATCCTAACCCTAACCTAAATCTAACCCTCATCCTAACACTAACCCTAATCTTGACCTTCACCATAACCCTAACCCTCACCCTGACCCTCAATCTCACCCTAACTCTAACCGTAACCCTAAGCCTAACCCTCACCCTCAACCTCACCCTAAACCTAACCCTATCCCTCACCCTCACCCTAATCCTAACCCTCACCCTAACTCTAACCCTAACCCTCCCCCTCCTCATAACACCAACCTAACCCTAACCCTCACCCTAACAGTAATGCTAACCCTAAACCTCACCTCACCATAAACCTTACCCTAACCCTTACCCTCACAGTAACTCTAACCCTAACCCTAACCCTAATTCTCACCCTAAACCTAACCCTAACCCTAACCCTCACCCAAGCCCTAACCTTAACCCTCACCCGAATGCTAACCCTAACCCTAACCCTAACCCTTACCCTAACCCTCAACGTCACCCTAAACGTCACCCTAACCCCAACCCTCACCCACACCTTAAACTTCACGCTCACTCGAAACCTCACCCTGACCTCAACCCTCACGCTCAACCAAACCCTCACACTAAACCTAACCCTCAACCTAACCCTAACCCTAAACCTCATCCTCACCCTAACCCTCACCTAAACCTTAACCTCACCCTAACCCTCACCCTAACACTAAACATAACACTAACCCTAACACTATCCCGAACCCTGATCCTAACCCTAAACCTAAACCTAACCCTCATCCTAACACTAACCCTAACCCTGACCTTCACCCAATGCCTAAAACTCACCCTGAACCTCACCCTCACCCTAACTCTAATCCTAACCCTAACCCTCACCCTCACCCTAAACCTCACCATAACCCTTACCTTCAAGCTCAAACAAACACTCACACTAATCCTAACCATCACCCTAAACCTAAACCTAACCCTCACCCTCACTCTCACCCTCACCCTCAGCCTAACTCTAACCCTAGCACTATTCCTAACCCTAACCCTCACCCTCACTCTCACCCTAACCCTAACATTAACGCTCACCCTCGCCCTAAACCTCACCCTAAACCTAACCCTAACCTTAACCCTAAACCTCACCCTAACCCTAACCCTAACCCTCACCCTCACCCTAACCCTCACCCTCAGAGTAAACCTAACCTTAATACTAAGCCTAACCCTTACCGTCACCCTCAACCTATCCCAAACCCTAACCATAACCTTCACCCACATCCTCCCCTCACCCTAACACTAACCCTGACCCTGACCCTCAACCTCACCCTAACTCTCACCCTAACACTTACCCTCACCCTAACACTAACCCTAACCCTCACAATAGACCTCAAACTAACCTTCACACTAAACCTAACCCTAACCCTCACCCTAACCCTAACTCTAACCCTCACCCTCACCCTCATCGTAGACCTCACCTTAACCCTAATCCTAAGCCTAACCCTAAACCTAACCCTCAACCTCATCCTCACCCTAATGCTATCCCTAACACTAACCCTAACCCTTACCCTAACCCTCACCCTAAACCTAACGATAACCCTAACACTCACCCTCATCCTAACCCTTATCCTCACATTAACCCTAACCCTAAACCTAACCCTAACCCTCACACTAACCCTAACCTTTACCATAACCATGACCCTAACCCTCAACCTAACCCTTATCCTCACTCTAACCCTAACATTAACCCCAAACCTCACCCTAACCCTAACCTTCACTCTAACCCTCACCCTCATCCTCAAGCTCATCCTAAAACTAACCCTAACATTAAAGCTGACACTGTCACTCACCCTCAACCTGACCCTCACCCTAACCCTTAACCTCACCCTAACACTCACCCTAACCCTAACCCTAACCCTCACCCTCAGCCTAACCCTCACCCTAACCCTAGCCCTCACCCTCACCCACAACCTGACTGTTATCCTAACCATAATCCTAACCCTCACACTAACAATCCCCATAACACTCAAGCTAACCCTAACCCTCACCCTAACCCTAACCCTCACCTGAACACTAACCCTCACCCTCACCCTGACCTTCACACTCACCCTAACCTTCACCATAACACTTACTGTCACCCTCAATCAAACACTGACTCTAAACCTAACCCTCACCCTAACCCTAACCCTAAACCTCACCCTCACCCTAACCCTAACCCTCACCCTAACCCTTACCCTCAACCTCACCCTAAAACTCACCCTAACCCTAACCCTAACCGTAACATTAACCGTCACCCTAACCTTCACCCTAACCCTCACCCTAACCCTCACCATAACCCTTATCCTCACACTAACCCTAAGCTTAAACCTAACCGTCACCCTAACCCTATACCTCACTCTAACCCTCACCCTCACCTTAACAATAACACTAACATTAACACTGACCCTGATCTTCACCTTCACCCTAACCCTCACAGTAACCCTTACCCTCACCATAATCCTCACCCTAACCCTAACCCTAAACGTAACCTTAACCCTCACGCTAACCTTCACCCTAACCCTAACCCTAACCCTCACCCTAACCCTAACCCTAACACTTACCCTCACCCTCACCCTAACCGTAACTGTAACACTAACCCTAGCCCTAACCCTCACCCTAACACTCACAATCTGACTCACGCTAACCTTAACCCTCACTCTCACCCTAACCCTCACCCTGACCCTTACCCTTACCCAAACCCTAACCCAAAACCTAAACCTAACCCTAATCCTCAACCTATTCCTTACCCTCACCCTAAACCTAACCCTAACCCTAATAATAACCCTAACCTTAACCCAAACCCTCATCCTATCCCTAACCCTAAACCTAACCCTGGCCCTAACCATAACCCTCACCCTAAGCCATACCCAAACCCTAACCCTAACCCTCACACTAAACCTGACCCTCAAACTAACCCTAAATCTTCTCCTCACCCTAAGCCTCAACCTAAACCTAACCCTAACCCTCACCATCAACCTAACCCTCACACTAACCCTAACCCTCACCCTAACTCTAACCCTAACCCTCACTCTCACCCTAATCCTAACCCTCACCCTAACCCTAACCCTCAACCTCACCCTAAACCTCACCCTAACCCTAACCCTAACCGTAACATTAACCCTCACCCTAACCTTCACCCTAACCCTTATCTTCACACTAACCCTAACCTTAAACCTAACCGTCACCCTAACCCTATCCCTCACTCTAACCCTCAACCTCACACTAACACTAACACTAAAATTAATACTGACCCTGATCCTCACCTTCACCCTAACCCTCACAGTAACCCTTACCCTCACCATAATCCTCACCCTAACCCTAACCCTAACCGTTAACTTAAGACTCACCCTAACCTTCACCCTAACCCTAACCCTAACCCTCGCCATAAACCTAACCGTAACACCCTCACCCTCACCCTAAACATAACCAAAACACTAACCCTAGCCCTAACCCTCACCCTAACAATCACAATATGACTCACACTAACCCTAACCCTCACTCTCACCCTAACCCTCACCCTAACCCTTACCTTCACCCAAACCCTAACCCTAAACCTAACCCTAACCCTAACCCTCAACCTATCCCTTACCCTCACCCTAAACCTTACCCTAAACCTAACCCTAATAATAACGCTAACCTTAACCTATACCCTCATTCTATCCCTAACCCTAAACCTAACCCTCACCCTAACCCTCACCCTAACCATAACCCTCACCCTAAGCCTAACCCAAACCCTAACCCTAACCCTCACACTAAACCTTACTCTCAACCTAACCCTAAATCTACTCCTCACCCTAAGCCTCACCTTAAACCTAACCCTAACCCTCACCATCAACCTAACCCTCACACTAACCCTAACCCTCACCCTAACCCTACCCATAACCCTCACACTCACCCTCACCCTCACCCTAGCCCTCACCCTAACCTTAATGCTCAACCTAACACTCACCCTCACCCTAACACTCACTCTAACACTCACCCTAACCCTAACCCTCACCCTCACCCTAACTCTCTCCCTAATCCTTATCCTCACACTAACCCTAACCCTAACCCTAATCCTCACACTAACCCTAACACTCACCCTACACCTACCCTCACCCTAACCCTAATGCTAACACTAACCCTAATCCTCACCCTCATCATAACCATAACCCTAAACCTTTTCCTTACACTAACCCTATCACTAACCCTAACCCAAACCCTCACTGATACCCCAACCCTCACCTGAAACCTAACCCTAGCCCTCACCCTAATCCTCGCCCTCAGCCTAACCCTAACCCTCACCCTAACCTTAATCCTGTCCCTCAAACTAACCCTAACACTCACCCTCACCCTCACCCTCAACCTAACCCTCACTCTCATCATAGCCCATAACCTAATCCTAACTCTAACCCTAACCCTCACCCTCACCCTCATCCTCATCCTCAGACTAACCCTAATCCTAATGCTAACCCTAACCCTAACCCTACCCTAAACCTTACCCTCACCCTAACCCTAATCCAAACCATTATATTAACATTAATCCTAACCCTCACACTAACCTTAACCATCACCCTCAACCTGACACTCACTCTAACCCTAACCTTAAGCATTACCATCACCCTAACCCTCACCCTAAACCTCGCCCTCACCCTAACCCTCACCTTCACCTTCACCCTAACCCTCCCCCTAAACCGAACCCTCACACTAACCCTCACCCTATCCCTAACCCTACCCCTCACATTAACCCTAACCCTAACCCTTACCCTAACCCTCAAAGTCACCCTAACCCTCACACTAACCCTCACCCTAACCCTAACCCTAATCCTAACCCTCACCCTATCCCTAACCCTAAACCTAAAATTCACCCTCACCTTAACCCTAAGGCTAACCCTAACCCTCACCCTCACCCTAACGCTATCCCTAACACTAACCCTAACCCTCACCCTAAACCTCACCCTAAACCTAACGCTAACCCTAACCCTCACCCTCATCCTAAAACTTATACTCACATTAACCCTAACCCTAAACCTAACCCTAATCCTCACACTAACCCTAACCCTCACCCTTACCCTTATCCTCACACTAACACTAATGCTAACCCTAACCCTCTCCCAAACCCTAACCCTCACTCTAACCCTCACCCTCACCCTCACCCTAAACCTAACCCTAACATTAACCCTGACACTGTCTCTCAACCAAAGCCCAACCCTCCCCCTAACCCTTACCCTCACCCTAAACCTTACCCTAACCCTAACCCTCACACTAAACCTAACCCTAACCCTAACCCTCACCCTCAACCTAGACCTCACCCTAATCCTAATTCTAACCCTAACCCTAACCCTACCCCTAAACTTCACCCGAACACTATCACTCACCCTCACCCTAACTCTCACCCTCACACTAAACCTCACCATACCCCTTACCTCATGCTCAACCAAACCTTCACACTAACCCTAACCATAACCCTAACACTAAACCTAACCCTCACACTCACTCTCACCCTCACCATCAGCCTAACCCTAACCCTATCCCTAATGCTAAACCTAACCCTCACCCTCAGCCTAACCCTATTCCTCAGCCTATCCCTAACCTTAATCCTAACCCTCAACCTCTGCCTAGGCTTCACATTAAACCTAACCCTAACCCTAACCCTCACCCTCATCCTAACCCTAATGCTAAACCTAACACTCACCTTCACCCTAACCCTCACACTAAGCCTTACCCTCACCCTCACCCTAATCCTCATCTTCACCATAACCCTCACCCTAACCCTTACCCTCACCCTAACCCTCACTCTAACCCTTACCCTAACCCGAACCTTCATCTTAACAATAAATCTAAACTTAACCCTCATCCTAACCCTAACCCTAACTGTAATCCTCCCCATAACCCTAACCCTCACCCTCACCCTCAGCCAAACCCTTATCCTGAACCTAATTCTAACCCTAAACCTCACCCTCACCCTCACCCAAATTCTAACCCTAACCCTAAACCTAACCCTTACCATCAAGCTCACCCTAAACCTAATCCTATCCCTAACCCTCATCCTAACCCTAACACTAAACCTAACCTTCACCTTAACTCTCACCCCAAACCAAACCCTAACCCTCACCCTCACCCTAACCCTAAACCTAACCATAACCCTAACCCTCACCATAACACTCACCATAACCCTAAACCTAACCCTCACACAAAACCTAACCTTCAAGCTAACCAAACAATACCCCTCACCCTAAGCCTCACTCTAAACCTAAACCTAAGCCTCACCCTTACCCAAGCCCTCACACTAACCCTAACCCTCACCCTAACCCTCACCCTAACTCTAACCCTAACCCTAACCCTCACCCTTACCCTAACCCTAACCTTCACCCTAATCCTTACCCTCACCCTATCCCTCACCCTAACACTAACCCTAACCCAAACTCTCATCCTAACCCTAACACTAAACCTAACCCTCACCCTAACCCTCACCCTAAACCAAACCCTAACCCTCACCCTCACCCTAACACTAAACCTAAACATAAACCTCACCCTAACGCTAATGCTAACCCTAAACCTCACCCTCACCGTAAACCTCACCTTACCCTTACCGTCACACTAACTTTAATGCTAACCCTAACCCTAATCCTCACACTAAACCTAACCCCAACCCTAACCCTCACCTGAACCCTAACTGTCACCCTAACCCCAAACCTCACCCACACCTTAACCGTCACGCTCACTCGAAACCTCACACTCACCCTAAACCTCAACCTCAACCTAAACATCACCCTAAGCTATACCCTCACCTAACCCTAACCCAAACCCTAATCAAAACACTAACCCTAACCCTCACCCTAACCCTAAACCTAAACCTAACCCTAAGCCTCACCCTCATCCTCAACCTCACCCTCACTCTCACCCTCAGCCTAACCCTATCCCTAATACTAACCCTAACCCTCACAGTCACACTCACCCTAAACCTAACCCTCACCCTAACCCTCACCCTCACTCTCACCCTCCCCATCACCCTAACCCAAACCCAAAAAATAACCCTAACCCTAACCCCAACCCTAAACCTCACCTTAACCCTAACCCTAACACTAACACTAATCCTCACACTAAACCTAACCCTCACCCTCACACTCAGACTAACCCGATCCCTCACCCAAACCCTAACCCAGACTTTAAAAACAACCCACACTCTCACCCTCACCCTCACCCTTACCCTAACCCTAACCCTAATCCTAACCTTAACACTCACCCTCACCCTAACAGTAACCCTAACCTTCATTCTCATCCTCACACTAACCCTAAACCTAAACCTATCCTTCACCCTAACCCTAACCCTCACCCTAAAACTAACCCTCACCCTCACACTAACTCTAAAAATAACCCTATCCCTAACCCTAACTCTAACCCTCACCCTAACCCTAACCCTCACCCTAACCCTAGTCCCAACCCTCACCCTCACCCTAACCTTAATGGTAACCTTAAACCTGACCCTGACCCACACTCTAACACTCACAATAACACTCACACTAAGCCTAAACCTCACTCTCACCCTAACCCTTACCCTAATCCTTGCCCTCACCCTAAACCTAACCCTAACCCTAACCCTCACACCAACCCCAGCCCTCACCCTAACCCTAACCCTAACCCTAATTCTAAACCTCACCGTAACCCTAACCCTCACCCTAACCCTAACCCTAACCCTCACCCTCATCCTAACACTAACCCTAACACTCATCCTAGCCCTCAACCTAACCCTAACCCTAACCTTAAGTCTCATCGTAACCCTCACCCTAAACCTAAACCTAATCCTAACCCTCACCCTAACCCTTTCCCTAACTCTCAACCAAACCCTCACACTAATCCTAAACCTCACCCTAAACCTAACCCTAACAGTCACCGTCACCCTCACCCTCACTCTCAGCCTAACCCTAACCCTAAACCTTGTCCTAACCCTAACCCTCAACCTCACCCTCACTCTAACACTAACCCTTACCCTTACCCTCACCCTCACCTTTACCCTACACATAACCCTAACCCTAACCCTCACCTCAACCTAATCCTCACCCTAACCCTAACCCTAACACTCACCCTAACCCTGACCCTAACCCTAAACCTAACATTAAACCTAACACTGACCCACACACTCACCCAAACCTTAATGCGAAACCTAACACTCTCGCTCACCATAACCCTCACCCTAACCCTTACTCTCACCCTAACCCTAACCCTCACCCTAACCCTTACCCTAACACTAAATCTAATGTTAAACCTAACCCTATTCCTCAAACTAAACCTAAACCTAACCCTAACCCTCACCCGAACCCTAACCCAAATCCTCATCAGAACGCTAACCCTAACCCTAACCCTAACCTTTATCTAACCCTCACCGTCACATTAACCGTCACCCTAACCCCAAACCTCACCCAAACCTTAACCTTCATGCTCACTCGAACCCTAAAAATAACCCTAACCCTAACTCTAACCCTCACCCTAACCCTAACCATAACCCTAACCCTCACCCTAACCTTAACCCCAACCCTCACCCTCACCCTAACCTTAATATTAACCCTAAACCTAACACTGACGCTCACCCTAACACTCACAATAACACTCACACTAACCCTAAACCTCACTCTCACCCTAACGCTTACCCTCACCCTAAATCTAACCCTAACCCTCACCCTAACCCTAATCCTACCGACACCCTAACCCTCACCCTAACCCTAACCCTAACCCTCACACTCACCCTAACCCTAACACTAACCCTAAAACTAAGCTTCATGTTAACCCTCACCCTAAAGCTAAACCTAATCCTTACCCTCAACCTTACCCTAACCCTCACCCTCACCCTTACCCTCACACTCAACCAATCCCTCACACTGATCCTAAACCTCACCCTAATGCTAAACCTAACCGTCACCCTCACCCTCATCCTCAACCTCACCCTAACCCTAACCCTAACGCTCACCCTCAACCTAACCCTCACCCTAAACCTAACCTTAACCCTAACCCTCACCCTAACCTTAACTCTCACCCTCACCCTAACCCTCACCCTCAGAGTAACTCTAACCTTAATACTAACCATAACCCTTACCGTCACCCTCACCCTTATTCCTAACCCTAATACTAACCTTCATCTTCACACTAACCCTCACGCTAACACTAAACCTAAACCTAACGCTCCACCTCACTTTAACCCTAATGTTAACCCTAACCGTCACCCACACCCTTACCCTAACTTTAACCCTTACCCTACCCCTAAACCTACCCCTCAGCCTAATGTTCACCCTAACGCTCACCCTCACCCTAGCCCTCACCCTAACCCTAACCCTCACCCTAACCCTCAGCCTAACCCTAACCGTAATGCTAAACCTAAGGCTCACCCTCACCCTAACCTTCAACATAATCCTTACACTCACACTAATCCTAACCCTCACCCTCACCTGAACCATCAACCTAACGCTAATGCTAAACCTAACCCTCACCCTCAGCCTAAACCTATTCCTCAGCCTTTCCCTAACACTAATTCTAACCCTCAACCTCAGCCTAGCCCTCACACTTAACCTAACCCTAAACTAAACCCTCACCCTCATCCTAACCATAATGCTAATCCTAACACTCACCTTCTCCCTAACCCTCACACTCACCCTTACCCTCACCCTCAACCTAATCCTCACCCTCACCCTAACCCTCACTCTAACCCTCACTCTAACCCTTACCCTAAACCGAACCCTCATCCTAACCATAACCCTAAACCTAATCCTCATCCTAACCCTAACCCTAACTATAATCCTCCCCATAACCCTAACCCTCACCCTCACCCGCAGCTTAACCCTAACCCTGACCCTAATCCTAACTCTAAACCTCAACGTCACCCTCACCCAAAATCTAAGCCTAACCCTAACCCTAACCCTCACCATCAAGCTCACTCTAAACCTAAACCTATCCCTAACCCTCATCCTAACCCTAACCCTCACCCTAACCCTAACCCTCAACCTCACCATAAACCTAATCCTAACCCTAACCCTAACACTCACCCTAACCTTCACCCTAACCATAACCCTATCCCTAACCCTCACCATAACCCTCACCATAACCCTAACCCTAACCCTCACAAAAAACCTAACCCTCAAGCTAACCAAACAATACACCTCACCCTAATCCTCACCCTAAACCTAAACCTAAACCTCACCCTCACCCAAACCCTCACACTAACCCTAACCCTCACCCTAACCCTCACCCTAACTCTAACCCTAACCCTAACCCTCACCCTCACCCTAACCCTAACCTTCACCCTAACCCTTACACTCACCCTAACCCAAACTCTCATCCTAACACTAACATTAAACCTAACCATCACCCTAAACCTCACCTTAAACCAAAGCCTAACCCTCACCCTCACCCTAAACCTAAACCTAAACATAAACCTCACCCTAACCCTAATGCTGACCCCAAACCTCACCCTCACCGTAAACCTCACCCTTACCCTTACCCTCACACAAACTCTAATGCTAACCCCAACCCTAATCCTCACACTAAACCTAACCCTAACCCTAACCCTCACCCGAAACCTAACCGTCACCCTAACCCCAAACCTCACCCACACCTTAACCTTCATGCTCATTCGAACACTCACTATCACCCTAACCCTCAACCTCAACCTAAACGCTCACCCTAACCCTAATCCAAACCCTAATTAAAACACTATCCCTAACCCTCACCCTAACCCTAAACCTAAACCTAACCCTAAGCCTCACCCTCACCCTCAAACTCAACCTCACCCTCACCCGCAGACTAAACCTAGCCCTAATCCTAACCCTAACCCTCACAGTCACATTCAGCCTAAACCTAACCCTCACCCTAACCCTCACCCTCCCCATCACCCTAACCTAAACCCTAAAAATAACCCTAACCCTAACCCCAAACCTAAACCTCACCTTAACCCTAACCCTAACACTAATCCTCACACTAAACCTAACCCTCACCCTCACCCTCAAACTAACCCTAAACGTACCCTATCCCTCACGCTAACCCTAACCCACACCCTAACAATTATCCTCACCCTCACCCTCACCCTCAGCCTTACCCTAACCCTAACCTTAATCCTAACCCTAACACTCACCCTCACACTAACAGTAACCCTAACCCTCATTCTCATCCTCACACTAACCCTAAACCTAAACCTATCCTTCACCCTAACCCTAACCCTCACCCTACCCCTAAACCTAACCCTCACCCTCACCCTAACACTAACCCTAACACTCACCCTAGCCCTCACCCTAACCCTAACCCTAACCTTAAGCCTCACCATAACCCTCACCCTAAACCTGAACCTAATCCTAACCCTCACCCTAACCCTTTCCCTAACCCTCAACCAAACCCTCACACTAATCCTAAACCTAACCCTCACCCTCACCCTAACCATCACCCTCACCCTCACCCTCACTCTCAGCCTAACCCTAACCCTAACCCTAGTCCTAACCCTAACACTCACCCTCACTCTAACAATAACCCTTACCCTTCCCTCACCCTCACCCTCACCCTACACATAACCCTAACCCTAACCCTCACATCACCCTAACCCTAACCCTAACACTCACCCTCACCCTGACCCTAACCCTAAACCTAACATTAAACCTAACACTGACCCTCACACTCACTCTAACCCTAATGCTAAACCTAACAATCTCCCTCACTCTAAACCTCACCCTAACCCTTACCCTCACCATAAGCCTCACACTAAACTAACCCTAATTCTAACCCTCACCCTAACCCGAACACTCATCCTAACCCTCACCCTAACCCTAACCCTCACCTTAACCCTAACACTCACCCTCAGCAAAACCCTCACCATAACCCTAACTCTAAACCTAACCCTTACACACACCCTAACCGTCACCCTTACCCTCACACTCACCCTCACCCTCACTCTCAACCTCACGCTAAATATCACCCTTAACTTAACCCGTACCCAAAACCTAAATCTAAAACTCACCCTAACCCTAACCCTCACCCTCAGCTTCACCCTCAGCCTAACACTAACCCTAATCCTAACCCTAACGCTCACCCTCACTGTAACACTAACCCTAACCTTCACCCTCACAATCACACTAACACTAACCCTAACCCTATCCTTCACCCTAACCATAACCCTCACCCTAACCCTCACCCTCACCCTCATCTTCACCCTCAGATAAACCCTAACCCTAATCCTAACCCTAACCCTCACACTCACTGTAACACTCACCCTAACACTCACACTCACCCTCACGCTAATCCTAACCATAACCCTAACCCTTACCCTAAACCTAACCCTCAAACTACCACTAACCGTCACCCTCACCCTCACCCTAACCCTAACCCTAACAATAACTCTAACCCTAACTATAACCCTCACCCTAACCATAACCATAACCCTGACCCTAACACTCAACCTAACTCTAACCCCAAACCTCACCTTCACCCTTACCGTAACTGTAACCCTAGCCCGAACCCTCACCCGAAGACTCCCAATAACACTCACGCAAACCCTAACCCTCACACTAAACCTAACCCTCACACTAACCCTAACCCTAACCCTAACCCTAACTGTAAACCTCAACCAAACAGTAACCATAACCCTAACCCTCACCCTAACCCTGCTCCTAACTCTAACCTTCACCCTAAACCTAACCCTCATGCTCAACCTACCCTCACACTAACCCTAACCCTAACCCTAACATTCACGCTATCCCTAACCCTAACCTTAACCTTCAACCTAACTGTCACCCTAAAGCTAAGCCTAACCCTAGCCCTCACCTCACCCAAACCTTCATCCTAACCCTTACCCTCACCTTCAACCAAAACCTCACACTAATCCTCACCCTCTCCTTAACCCTAACCCTAAACCTAACCCTCACCCTAACCCTCACCCTCACCCTACCCCCAACCCTAACCCTAAGCCAACCCTAACCCTCACCCTCACCCTAACACTAACCCTCACACTAAAAATAACCCTCAACCTACCCTAACTCTACCCCTCATCCCAACCCTCACAATAACCCTCACACTAACCCTAAAAACCACGCTAACCCTGCCAGTAACCCTCAAACTCACCCTAAACCTCAACCTAACACTCACCATCAATGTAGCACTCACCCTAATCCTAACACTAATCCTAACTCTAACCCTCACCCTCACCCTATCCCTAACCCTAACCCTAACCCTAACTTTCACCCTAGCCCTCAAGCTAACCCTAAACCTAGCCCTCACCTTAACCCTAATGCTAACCCTCACCCTCACCCTCACACTAACCCTAACCCTAACCCTATCCCTCACCCTAACCCTAACACACACATTAACACTATCCCTCACTCTCACCCTCATCCTCAGCCTAAACGTAACCCTAATCGTAAACCTAACCCTAACCCTCACCGTAAAACTAACCCTCACCCTCACCCTAAACCTAAAAATAACCCTAACCCTAACCCTCACCCTAACCCTTACCCTCACCCTAACCCTAAACCTCAACCTAACCCACACCCGAAACCTAACCCTAACCCAATCCCTGATCCTAACCCTAACCCTAAAAATAACCCTCACCCTCACCCTAACCCTAACCCTAATGCTAAACCTAAACCTCATGCTCACCGTATACCTCACCCTAACCCTTACCCTAACACTAACTCTAATGCTAACCCTAAACCTATTCCTCAAACTAAACCTAACCCTAACCCTAACCCTAACCCTTACCTAACCCTCACCGTCACCCTAATCCCAAACCTCACCCACACCTTAACCTTCACGCTCACTCGAACCCTAAAAATAACCCTAACCCTAAACCTAACCCTAACACTAGCCCTCACCCTAAACCTAACCATAACCCTAACCCTAACCCCAACCTTCACCCTCACCCTAACCTTAAAGGTAAACCTAAACCTAACACTGACCGTCACCCTAACACTCACAATAACACTCACACTAACCCTAAACCTCACTCTCACCCGAACTCTTACCCTAAACCTTACCCTCACCCTAAACCTAAGCCTAAGCCTCACACTAACCCTAACCCTACCGACACCCTAACCCTCACCCTAACACTAACCCTAACCCTAAACCTCACCCTAACCCTAATCCAAAACCTAACCCTAATTCTAAACCTTACCTTAACCCTAACCCTCACCCCAACCCTAACCCTAACCCTCACACTCAGCCTAACCCTAACACTAACCCTAACCCTAAGCCTCATGTTAATCCTCACCCTAAAGCTAAACCTAATTCTAACCCTCACCCTTACCCTAACCCTCACCCTAACCCTTACCCTCACCCTCAACCAATCCCTCACACTAATCCTAAACCTCACCCTAATCCTAAACCTAATCATCACCCTCACCCTCACCCTCACTCTGAGCCTAACCATAACCCTAACGCTGACCCTAACCCTCATCCTCACCCTCAACCTAACCCTAAACCTAACGCTCACCCTCTCTCTAACCCTCACCCTAAACCTAAACTTAACCCTAACACTCACCATCACCCTAAACCTCACCCTAACCCTTACCCTTGCACTAACCTTAACCATAACCCTAACCCTAATCTTCACAGTAACCCTAACCCTAACCCTCACCCTAAACCTAACTCTAACCCTAATCCTCATCCTCAAACTAACCCTCACACTAAACCTAGACCTCACCCTAAACCTAACCCTATCCCTCACCCTAACCCTCACTGTAACCCTAACCCTAACCCTAAACCTCACTGTAACCCTAACCCTAATCCTCACCCTCACCCTAACCCTAATCCTCACCCACACCCTAACCCACACCCTCACCCAAACCCTCACCCTCACCTTATCCCTCACCCTCACCCTAAACATCACCTTAACCCTAACCCTCAACCTAACCCTAACCCTAACACTCACACTAACCCTGTCCCTCACCCTAAGCCTCACCCTCACCCTAATCCTGACCCTAACCCTAACCCTTAAGTAACCAAAACCCTCAACCGAGCCCTAACCCTAACCCTAATCCTCAGCCTCACCCTAACCCTCACCATAAACCTTACACTGACCCTCACCCTAACCCTCACACTAACCCTAAACCTCACCCTAACCCTAACCCTAACACTCACCCTAATGCTAACAGTCACCCTAACCCTCACCCTCACCCTAAACCTCACCCACACCCTAACCCTCACCCTCAGCCAAAACCTCACTCTCACCCTATCCCTCACCCTCACCGTAAACATCACCCTAAACCTAACCCTCAAACTAACCCTAACCCTAACCCTCACCCTAACCCTGTCCCTCACCCTCACCCTAATCCTGACCTTAACCCTAACCCTTAAGTAACCAAAACCCTCAACCGCTCCCTAATTCTAACCCTCAACCTAACCCTCATCCTCACCCTAAACCTCACCATAAACTTTACATTCATCCTCACCCTAACCCTCACACTAACCCTAAACCTCACCCTAACCCTAACCCTAACACTCCCCCTAATACAAACCGTCACCCTAACCCTCAAACTCACCCTAAACCTCAACCTAACCCTTATATTCACCCTAACCCTAACCCTCACCCTCAGCCTAACCCTAACCCTAACGCTAACCCTAACCCTCACCCTCACCCTCAACCTCACCCTAACCCTAACCCTAACCCTAACCCTCACCCTACCCCTCACCCTAACACTCATGCTAACCCTATTCCTCACTCTCACCCTAACCCTCACTCTAACCCTTAACTTAACCCTAAACCTCACCCTACCCTTCATCCTAACGCTAACCCTAAACATCACCCTAACCATAACCATCACCCTCACCCAGCCCTCACGCTAACCCTAAACCTACTCCTTAACCTCAGCCTAACCCTAACCCTCACCCTAACCCTTACCCTCACGCTCACCCAACACTCCAACTCACCCTAACCCTCACCCTAAACCTAACTCTCACCCTCACACCACCCTCAGCCTAACCCAAACCTTACGCTAATCCTAACCCTAAACCTCAACTTCACCCTCACCCTAACCCTAACCCTAACCCTCACCCTAACCCTAACACTAAGGCTAACCTTCGCCCTCACACTCACCCTAACCCTAAACCTAACCATAACCCTCAGCCTAAACCTAACCCTAAGCCTAGTAATAAGCCTAATCCTCACCCTCACCCTAACCCTCACACTAAACCTTACCCTCACCCTCACCCTAACCCTCACACTAAAACTAACCCTCACACTAAACCGAACCCTCACCCTAATCCTAACCCTACCCTAGGCCGAACTGTAACCCTAACCCTAAAATTAAACCTAATCATCTCCCTAACCCTAACCCTAACCCTCACCCTCACCCTATCCCTAAACCTAAACCTAGCCCTCACCCTCACCCTAGCCCTCACCCTAACCCTAACCCTAACCCTCACTCTAACCCTAACCCTACCACTAAGCCTCGCTCACCCTAACCGTAAACCTAAACCTAACCCTCACCCTCATCCTAGCCCTCACCTTAACCATAAACCTAACCCTAACCCTCACGCTCACCCTAACCCTAATGGTAACCCTAACCTTCACCCTCACCCTAACCCTAAGTATAACCTTACCCCTCAGTCTAACCCTAATCCTAACACTAACCTAACCCTAACACTCACCGTAACCCTAAACCTAAACCTAAACCTAACCATCACCCTAACCCTAATCTTCAGCCTCACCCTCACCCTCAACCTCAGCCTAACCCTAACCCTAACCCTAATCCTAACCCTAACCCTCAGCCTCACCCTCACCCTAACCTTAACCATCACCCTCACACTAACCCTAACCCCAACACTATCCTTAACCCTCACCGTAAACCTAACCCTGACCCTAAACCTAACCCTCAGCCTCACCCTAACCCCAACCCTAACCCTCAGCCTAAACCTCTTCCTAAACCTAACCCTCACGCTATCCGTCACCATCACCCAAAAACTCACCCTAACCCTTACTCTCACACTAACCCTAACCATAACCCTAACCCTAACCCAATCCCTCACCCTAACCCTAATCCTCACCCTCACACTTAACCTCACCCTAAAACTTACCCTCAGCCTAATCCTCACCCTAACACTAAACTTAACACTAAACCTAACCCTCACCCTAACCCTCACCCTCACCCTAACCCTAACCCTCAACATAACACTCTACCTAAACCTATCACTAACCCTCACCCGAACCCGAATCCTAACCCTAAACCTAACCCTCGCCCTAAACCTCACCCTAACCCTAACCCAATGCTATAGCTCATCCTCACCCTAACCCTAACCCTAAACCATAACCTCACCCTCACCCTAACCATCACACTAACCCTAAACCTAACCCTAACCCTAACACTAACCCTAATCCTAAGCGTCACCCTAACCCTCACCCTCACCCTAAAACTCACCCTAACCCTTACCTTCACCCTAACCCTAACCCTCACCCTCAGCCTAACCCTAACTCTAACGTAAATCCTAAAACTCACCCTCATGCAAACCCTCACCCTAACCCTAACCCAAACACTAACCCTAAACCTAACCCTCACCCTAACACTTACGATAACCCTAACCCTCTTTCTCAACCTGACCCTTACCCGAACCCTTAAACTAACTCTGAACTTAACCCTACCCCTAACCCTCACACTAAACCTAACCCTCACCGTAACCTAACCCGACCCCTTACCCTAACCCTCACCCTAACACTAACTCTAACCATCACCCTAACCTTAACCCTAACCCTAACCCTCACCCTAAACCTTGCCCTCACTCTAACACTAACCCTAACCCTAAACCTCAACTTCACCCTCTCCCTAACCCTAACCCTAACCGTCACCCTCACCCTCACCCTCACCCTAATCCTCACCCTCACTCTCACCCTAAACCTAACCCTCACCCTAATCCTCACTCGAACCCTAACACTAACACTAACACTAAGCCTCGCCCTCACGCTCACCCTAACCCTAAACCTAACCCTAATCCTCACCTTAAACCTAACCCTAACCCTAGTACTAACCCTAACCCTCACCCTCATCCTAACCCTCACCCTAAACCTTACCCTCACCCTAACCCTAACAAGAACACTAATCCTAACCCTCACACTAAACTGAACCCTGAACCTGATCCTAACCCTACCCTCAGCCTAACTTTCACACTAACCCTAACATTAAACCTAATCCTCACCCTGACCCTAACACTCACCCTCAGCCTAGGCCTCAGCCTAACCCTAACTCTAAGCCTCAATTTCACCCTAACCCTAATGCTAACCCTAACCTTCACCCTCACACTAACCAGCACCCTAACCCTTACCCTCACTCTAACTTTCACCGCAACCCTAACGCTCACCCTAACCCTAACCCTCACCCGAACCCTCAACCTAACCCTAAACCTCACCATCACCCTAAACCTCACTCTAACCCTAAACCTCACCCAAACCCTGACCCTGACCCTGAACCTGACCCTCACCCTACCCCTCACCCACACGCTAAACATCACACTATCCCTAAACCTCAAACTAACCCTAACCCTCACCCTCACCCTAACCCTAACCCTAACCCTAATCCTCAACCTCACCCCAACCCTAATGGTAAGCCTAACCTTCACCCTCACCCTAACCCTAAGCCTAACCTTACCCCTCAGCCTAACCCTAATCCTAAACCTACCCTAACGCTAACACTCACCCTAACCCTAAACCTAACACTAAACCTAACCATAACACTAACCTTAAACTACACCCTCACCCTTACCCTCACCCTCAGCCTAACCCGAAACCTAACCCTAATACTAACCCTAACCCTCACCCTCAAACTCACCCTCATCCTAACCCTAACCATCACCCTCACACTAACTCTAACCCTAACCCTATCCCTAACCCTCACCATAACCCTAACCCTTACCCTAAACCTAACCCTCACCCTCACCCTCACCCTAAACCTAACCCACAGCCGAACCCTCACCCTAACCCTAAACCTCACCCTAACCCTTACACTCAAACTGCCCCTAACCCTAAACCTCACCCTAAACCTAACACTAAACCTAATCCTCATCCTCAAACTAACCCTCACACTAAATCTAATCCTCACCCTAACCCTAACCCTCTCCCTCACCCTAACCCTTACTCTAACCCTACCCCTAACCCTAACCCTAACCCTAACCCTATAACTCACTCTCGCCCTAACCCTCACCCTAACCCTCACCCTCACCCTAACCCTAACCTGAACCCTTAAGTAACCGAAATTGTCACCAGAACCCTACCACTAACCCTAACACTAACTCTCACCCTACCCCTCACCCTAACCCTAACCCTAACCCTAAACCTCGCACTCAGCCTAAACCTCACCCTAACCCTTACACTCAGCATAATCCTCACCCTAATCCTAACCTTACCACTAATCCTAACCCACACACTAACCCTCACCCTCACACTAACCCTAACCATAACCCTCAACCTAACCCTCAACCTAACCCTAAACCTAACCCTAAACCGAATCCGAACCCTAATCCTAACAATAACACTAACCCTCGCCCTAAGCCTCACCCGAACCCTAAACCTAACCCTAACCCTCATGCTCACCCTAACCCTCACACTAACCCTTAACCTCACCCTCACCCTAACCCTCACACTACCCCTAACCCTCACCCTAACCCTAACCCTAACCCTAATACTCACCCTAATCCTAACCGTCACCCTAAAACTCACCCTCACCCTAAACCTCACCCTAAACTTTACCTTCTCCCTAACCCTAACCTTCACCCTCAGCCTAACCCAAACCCTATCGCTAACGCTAACCCTAATCCTCACCCTCACCCTCAGCATCACACTAACCCCCACACTATCCCTAAACCTCACCCAAACCCTAACCCTAACCCTAACACTCACCCTAATCCTAAAATTCACCCTAACCCTAACCCTCACCCTAAACCTCACCCTAAACCTTACCTTCACCCTAACCCTAACCTTCACCCTAACCCTCACCCTAACTCTCCAGCTATCCCTAATCCTCACTCTCACCCTAACCCTCACCCTAAACCTTAACCTAACTCTACACCTCACCCTACCCATCACCCTAACACTAACACTAACCATCACCCTAACCCTAACCGTAACCCTAACCCTCACCCTCACCCTAGGCCTCACCCTAACCCTAATCTTTCCCCTCACCCTCAGCCTAACTTTTACCCTTACCCTAACCCTTACCCTCACACTCACCCAACACTCACACTAACCCTAACACTCACCCTAAACCTAACCCTCACCCTCACCCTCAGCCTAAACAAAGCCTAACCCTAATCCTAACCCTCAACTTCACCCTCTCCCTAATCCTAACCCTAACCCTAACCCTAACCCTCACCCCAACCCTTACACTCAGCGTAATCCTCACCCTAAACCTAACCCTCAACCTTACCCTCACTTTAACCCTAACCATCACCCTCACACTAACTCTAAGCCTAACCTGCTCCGTAACCCTCACTGTAACTCTAACCCTCACGCTAAACCTAACCCTCACCCTCACCCTAACCCTAACCCTAACCCTCAGCCTAACCCTCACCCTTACCCTAACCCTCACCATAACCCTCACCCTCACCCTAATCCTGACCCTAACCCTAATCCTTAAGTAACCAAAACCCTCAACCGAGACCTAAACCTAAACCTAACCCTAACCCTCATCCTCACCCTAAACCTCACCCTAAACTTTAACTTCTCCCTAACCCTAACCCTCACCCTCAGCCTAACCCAAACCCTAATGATAACGCTAACCCTAAGCCTCACCCTCACCCTCAGCCTCACACTAACCCTTACACTAACCCTAAACCTCACCCAAAACCTAACCCTAACCCTAAAACTCACCCTAATCCTGACCGTCACCCTAACCCTCAACCTCACCCTAAACCTCACCCTAAACCTTACCTTCACACTAACCCTAACCCTCACCCTCAGACTAACCCTAACCCTAAAACTAACCCTAACCCTAAACCTAAACCTAACCCTCACCCTAACTCTCAAGCTATCCCTAATCCTCACTCTCACCCTAACCCTCACCCTAAACCTTAACCTAACCCTACACCTCACCCTACCCCTCACCCTAACGCTAACACTAAGCATCACCCTAACCCTAACCGTAACCCTAACCCTCACCCTCACCCTCACGCTAGGCCTCACCCTAACCCTAATATTTCCCCAGACCCTCAGCCTAACTTTTACCCTCACCCTAACCCTTACCCTCAAACTCACCCAACACTCACACTAAACCTAACACTCACACTAAACCAAACCCTCACCCTCACCCTCAGCCTAAACCAAAACCTAACCCTAATCCTAACCCTAAACCTCAAATTCACCCTCTCCCTTACCCTAACCCTAACCCTAATCCTAACCCTCACCCTAACCCTAACCCCAACCCTTACACTCAGCGTAATCCTCACCCTAACCCTAACCTTAACACTAACCCTAACCATCACCCTCACCCTCAACCTCAGCCTAATCCTAACACTAACCCTCAACCTCACCCTCACCCTAACCCTAATCATCACCCTCACACTAAGCCTAACCCTAACCCTCTCGCTAACCCTCACTGTAACTCTAACCCTCACACTAAACCTAACCCTCACCCTCACCCTAACCCTAACCCTAACCCTCAGCCTAACCCTCACCCTAACCCTAACTCTCACCAGAACCCTCACCCCCACCCTAATTCTGACCCTAACCCTAACCCTTAAGTAACCAAAACCCTAAACTGAGCCCTAACCCTAACCCTAACCCTAACCCTCATCCTCACCCTAACCTTCACCCTAACCCTTACCGTCACCCTCACCCTCACCCTAAACCTCACCCTAAACCTCACCCCAAACCTTATCTTCACCCTAACCCTAACCCTCACCCTCAGCCTAACCCTAACCCTAATGCTAACCCTAACCCTCACCCTCAACCTCACCCTACACCTAACCCTATTTCTAACCCTAAACCTAACCCTCACCCTAACACTCACCCTAACACTCACGCTAACCCTATTCCTCACTCTCACCCTAACCCTCACATTAACCCTTAGCCAAACCCTACACCTCACCCTACCACACACCCTAACGCTAACCCTAACCATCACCCTAACCCTAACCCTAACACTAACCCTCACCCTCATGCTAGCCCTTACCCTAACCCTAATCCTACCCCTTACCCTCAGCCTAATCCTAACCCTCACCTTAGCCGATACCCTCATGCTCACCCAAAACTCACACTATCCCTAACCCTCACCCTAAACCTAACCCTCACACTCACCATCACCCTCAGGGTAACCCAAAGCCTAACTCTAATCCTGACCCTAAACCTCAACTTCACGCTCTCCCTAACCCTAACCCTAAACCTCACCCAGACCCTCACCCTCATCCTAACCCTCACCCTCAATCTCACCCTAAACCTAACCCTCACCCTAATCCTCACCCTAATCCTAACCCTACCCTCTGCCTAACTGTCACCCTAACCCTAACATTAAACCGAATCCTCACCCTAACCCTAACCCTAACCCTCCCTCTCACCCTAGCCTTCACATTAACCCTAATTCTAGCCCTCACTCTAACCCTAACCCTACTACTGAGCCTAACTCTCACCCTAACCGTAAACTTAACCCTAACCCTCACCCTCATCCTAGCCCTAACCTTAACCTAACCCTAATCCTAACCCTCACCCTCACCCTAACCCTAATTGTAATCCTAACCTTCACCCTCACCGTCACCCTAAGCTTAACCTTACCCCAAAGTCTAACCCTCATCCTATCCCTAACAAACAATAACACTCACCCTAACCCTAAACCTAACCCTAAACCTAACCATCACCCTAACCCTAATCTTCAGCCTCGCCCTCCCCCTCAACCTCATCCTAATCCTAAACCTAACCGTAATCCTAACCCTAAACCTCAACCTCAACCTCACACTCACCCTTACCCTAACCATCACCCCCACACTAACTCTAACATTAACCCCATCCCTAAACCTCAGCATAACCCTAACCCTCACCCTAAACCTAACCCTCACCCTCACCCTCACCCTAACCCTAAAACAGAGCCTAACCCTCACCCTAACGCTAACCCTCACCCTAACCTTCACCATCGCTCTAAACCTCACCCTAACCCTTACCCTCAAACTAACCCTAACCATAACCTTAACCCTAATTCTCACACTAACCCTAATTGTAACCCTCACCCTAAACCTCACCCTAAACCTAAGGCTAACCCTAATCCTCAGCCACAAGCTAACCCTGTCACTAAATCTAACCCTCACCCTAACCCTAACCCTGTCCCTCACCTTAACCCTTACTCTAACCCTAATCCTAACCCTCACCCTAACCCTAACCCTAACCCTAACCCTAAACCTCACCCACACCCTAAACCCCACCATCACCCTAACCCTCACCCTAACCCTAATCCTCACCCTCACCCTAACCCTCAGCCTCACACAAATCCTCACCCAAAACCTGAACCTCACCCTCACCCTAACCCTCACAATAATCCTAAACCTCATCCTAACCCTAACCCTAACCCTAACACTCACCCTCACCCTAAATCTCACCCTAAACTTTACCTTCTCCATAACCCTAACACTCACCCTCAGCCAAACCCTAACCCTAACTCTAACCCTAACCCTAACCCTCACCCTCACCTCACATTAACCCTCACACTAACCCTAAACCTCACCCTAACCCTAACCCTCCCATAACGCTCACCCTAATCCTAACCGTCACCCTAACCCTCACCCTCACCCTAAACCTCACCATAACCCTTACCTTCACATAACCCTAATCCTCACCCTCAGCCTAAGCCTAACCCAAACGCTATCCCTAACCCTAACCCTAACCCTCACCCTCACCCTAACCCTAACCCTAACCCTAATCCTAACCCTCACCCTAACCCTCACCCTAACACTCAAGCTAACCCTAATCCTCACTCTCACCTTAACCCTCATCCTAACCCTTAACCTAACCCTATACCTCACCCTAACCCTCAACCTAAAGCTAACCCTAACCATCACCCTAACCCTAACCCTAAGCCTAACTCTCACCCTCACCCTAGCCCTCACCCTAACAATAATAGTAACCCTTACCCTCAGTCAAACCCTAACCCTCACCCTAACCCTCACCCTCATGCTCACCCAACACTCACACTAACCCTAACCCTCACTCTAAACCTTACCCTCACCCTCACCCTCAGCCTCAGCCTAACCCAAAACCTAACCCTAATACTAACCCTAAACCTCAACTTCAACCTGTCCCTAACCCTAAACCTAACCCTAACACTTACCCTCACCCTAACCCTCACACTAACTTTCACCCTCATCCTAACGCTAACCCTAACACTAACCTTAACACTAACAATAACCCTCACCCTAATCCTTAACCTAACCCTAAACCTAACCCTAACCCTAAACCTCACAATAAAACTAACCCTCACCATAACTGAAACCTACCCCTACACCTAACCCTCACCCTAACGCTAAACGTAATGATCACCCTAACCCTAACCCAAACCCTAACCTTCACCCTCAACCTAGCACTCAACCTAACCCTAATCCTACCCCGTACCCTCAGCCTAACCCTAACCCTCACCCTCACCCGCACCCTAACACTCACCCTCACCCTAACGCTCACCCTAATGCTAACCCTAACACTAACCCTCACCCTAACCCTCACCACAATCCTAACCCTAACCCTAACCCTCACCCTAATCCTCACCCCAACCCTAACCATAACCATAACCCTCATACTAACCCTAACCTCAACCTAACCCTTACCCTCACCCTCACCCTAACCCTAAACCTAACCCTAAACCTAACCCTCACCCTCACCCTAACCCTCTCCCTAACACTCACGATAAACCTAACCCTCACTCTCACCCTAACCCTCCCCCTAAACCTTACCCTCACCCTCACCCTAACACTAAACCTAACCCTAAACCTCACACTAAACCTAACCCTCACCCCAACCCTAACCCTAATCCTTACCCTAACCCTAACCCTAACCCTAACCCTACCCCTCACCTTAACCCTCACCCTACCCCTCATCTTAAACCTCACCCTAACCCTAACCCTCACCCTAATACTAACCCTAACCCTAAACCTCACACTCAACCTAGCCCTCACCCTAACCCTAATCTTCATCCTAACCCTCACTCTAAAACTAACCCTCACCCTCACCTTAACCCTCACCCTCACCATAACACTAAACCTAACCCTCACCCAAACCCTCACCCTAACCCTAACCCTAACCCTCACACTCACCCTAACCCTAATGCTAACCCTAAACTTCACCCTCACCCTAACTCTCACCCTAACCCTAACCCACATCCACACCCTGAACCTCACCCTCACCCGAATCCTCACCCTAACCCTAACCCGCACCATCATCCTAACCCTCACCCTCACCCTAAACATCACCCTAAACCCTAACCCTTACCCTCACCCTCACCCTCACCCTAACTCTCAGCTTAACCCTTATCCTCACCCTCACCCTACCCTCACACTAACCCTATACCTCACCCTAACACTACCCCTCAGACTAACGCTCAACCTAACCCTAAACCTAACCCAAATCCTCACCCGATCCCTAACCCTAACCCTAACTCTCACAGTCACTCTAGCCCTCACCATAACCCTATCCCTAACCATAACCCTCACCATAACAATGGTAACCCTAAACTTCACCCTCTCCCTAACCCTAAGCCTAAACTTACCTCTCAGCCTAAACTTCATCCTAACCCTAACCTAACCCTAAAACTCACCCTAACCCTAAACCTAACCCTAAACCTAAACATCACCCTAACCCTAACCCTAACCCTCATTCTCACCCTCAGCCTAACCTTAATGGTAACCCTAACCTTCACCCTCACCCTAACTCTAAACCTAACCATCTCCCTTACGCTAACCCTCACCCTCACCCTCAACCTCAGCCTCAGCCTAACCCTAACACTAACCCTAACCCTCGCCCTAGCCATCCCCCTAACCCTAACCCTAACCCTAACCCTCACTCTCACCCTAACCCTCACCCTAACCCTTACATTCACCTTAACCCTCACACTAAGCCTAACTCTCACCCTCAGCCTAACTGTCACCCTCAACCTCACCCTAACCCTCACCCTAACCCATACCCTCACCCTCACCTTAAACTTAACCCTAACCCAAACACTAACCCTCACCCTCATGCTCACTCTCACCCTCACCCTAACGCTCATCCTAAAATTTATCCCTAACCCTAACCCTAACCCTAACCCTCACCCTAAACCTCACCCTAACCCTAACCCTCACCCTAATCCTAACCCTAACCATAAACCTCACACTCAATATAGCCCTCACCCTAACCCTAATCCTAACCCTAACCCTCATGCTAAACCTAACCCTCAGACTCACCCTAACCCTCACCCTAACCCTAAACCTAAACCTCACCCAAACCCTCACCCTAAACCTAACCCTAACCCTAACCCTCCGCTAACACTCACCCTAATCCTAACCGTCACCGTAACCCTCAGCCTCAACATAACCCTCACCCTAACCCTTACCGTCAACCTACACTAACCCTAACGCTCACACTAACCCTAACCCTCACCCTCACCTTCACCCTAACACTAACCCTAACCCTCACCCTCACCCTCACCCTCACCCTCAACCTCAGCCTAAATCTAACCCTAACCCTCACCCTCAACTTCACTCTAACCCTCACGCTCACCCTCACACTCACCCTAATCCTTACCCTCACACAAATCATAATGCTACCCCTCACCCTTACCCTAACCCTCACCCTAACCCTAACCCTATGCCTTAACCTCACCCTAACCCTCAACCTCACCCTCATCCTAACACTAATCCTAACCCTCACCCTCACCCTCACTCTCACCCTCACCCTAAACCTCACTGTCACTCTCACACTAACCCTAACCCAAACCCTAACCCTAACCCTAACCCTAATCCTCACACGAACGCTAACGCTAACCCTAACCCTCACCCTCAACCTTACCCTCACCCTAACCCTCATCCACACCGTAACCCTAACAATAACTCTAACCCTCACTCTAAACCTCACCCTAAATCTAAACTTAAACCTAACCCTCACCCTACCCATCACCCTAACCATAACCCTAACCCTAACGCTAACCCTAACACTAACCATCACCCTAACCCACACCCTCACCATAACCCTCACCCTAACCCTAACCCTAACCCTAACCCTCACCCTAACCCTCACCCTAACCGTAACCCTAACGCTAACCCTAACCCTCACCCTAACACTCACCCTCAAACTCACTCTCAACCTCACCCTAAACCTCACCCTCAGCATCACCCTAACCCTTACCCTCACCCTAAACATAACCCTAATGCACACACTAAACCTATCCCTCACCCTAACCCTAAACCTATCCATCACCCTAACCCTCACCCTTACCCTAACCCTAACCCTCACTCTAACCCTAAACCTAACCCTATCTGTCACCCTCACCCTAACCCTCACCATCAGCCTAACCCTCACGTTAACCCTAACCCTCACATACACCCTAACACTCACCATCACCCTAACCCTCACTCTCACCCTAAATATTACCCTAACCCTAAAACTCACCCTAATCCTAACGCTAAACCTCACCCTAACCCTAAAGGTCAAACTAACCCTCACCCTCACCCTAATCCTCTCTCTAAACCTAACCCTAACCCTTACATAACAGAAACCCTGACCCTGACACTCACCCTCACCATAACCCTAATCTTCACTGTAGCCCTCACCCTAACCCTAACCTTCACCCTAACCCAATTCCGCACCCTCACCGTAAGCCTCACCCTAACCCTAAGCTTAACCTTAAGCCTAACCCTCACCCTAACCCTCACCCTAACCCTCACAAAAACCTCACCCTCATCCTAACCCCAAACCTAACCCCAACCCTAACCCTCAACCTCAAACTCACCCTCACCCTAAGCCTTACCCTCACCCTAACACTAACCCTCACACTAATCCTAATCCTCAACCTCACCATCACACTAATACTAACCCTAACCCTAACCCTAACCCTCACTGTACCCATCACCCTAACCCTAACCCTAACCCTCACTCTCACCCTAACCCTCACCTTAACCCTTACACTCACCTTAACCCTCACGCTAATCCTCACACTCACCCTCACCCTAACCCTCACCCTCACCCTCACCCTAACCCTCACCCTAACCCTTACCCTCATCCTAACCTTAACCCTAATCCTAACCCAAACACTAACCCTCACCCTCATACTCACTGTCACCCTCACCCTAACCCTCATCCTAAACCTTATCCACACCCTAACCCTAACGCTAACCCTCAGCCTAAACCTCACCCTAACCCTAAACCTAACACTAACCCCCAAACTAGACCTAACCCTCACCCTAACCCTAACCCTACCGTTCACCCTAACCCTAACCCTACCCCTCACCCTAAACCACTCCCTAACCCTAACACTCACCCTAATCCTTACCCTAACTCTAAACCTCACACTCAACATAGCCCTCACCCTAACCCTAATCATAACCCTAACCCTCATGCTAAACCTAACCCTCACCCTCACTCTAACCCTCACCCTAACCATCACCCTAACCCTAACCCTCACCCAAACCCTCACCCTAACCCTAAACCTAACCTTAACCCTCTGCTAACACTCACCCTAATCCTAACCGTCACCCTAACCCTCAGCCTCAACATAACCTTCACCCTAACCCTTACAGTCACCCTAACCCTAACCCTAACGCTCACACTGACCCTAACCCTCACCCTCACCTTCACCCTCAGCCTAAACCTAACCCTAATCCTAACCCTAACCCTCACCCTCAACCTCACCCTAACCCTCACGCTCACCCTCAACCTCACCCTAATCCTTACCCTCACCCAAACCGTAATGCTACCCCTCACCCTTACCCTAACCCTCACGCTAACCCTAACCCAAACCCTAAGCCTAAACCTCACCCTAACCCTCAATCTCACCCTCACCCTAACACTAACCCTAACCATCACCCTCATCTTCACTCTCACCCTCACCCTAAACCTCACTGTCAATTTCACACTAACCCTAACCCAAACCCTAACTCTAACCCTAACCCTTATCCTCACACTAACGCTAATGGTAACACTAGCCCGCACCCTCACCCTTACCCTCACCCTAACCCTCATCCACACCCTAACCCTAACCATCACGCTAACCCTAACCCAAACCCTAAGCCTAAACCTCACCCTATCCCTCAATCTCATCCTCACCCTAACACTAACCCTAACCCTCACTCTCACCTTCACTCTCACCCTCAACCTAAACCTCACTGTCAATTTACCTAACCCTAATTAACCCTAACCCTAACCCGAACCCTAACCCTAACCCTAACCCTAATCCTCACACTAACGCTAACGCTAACCCTAACCTTCACCCTCACCCTTACCCTCACCCTAACCCTCATCCACACCCTAACCCTAACACTAACCTCATCCTAAACCTCACCCTACCTCTAAACTTAAACCTAACCCTCACCCTACCCATCACTCTAATGTTAACCCTAACCCTAACGCTAACCCTCACCTGAACCCTCACCCTAACCCATACCCTCACCCTAACACATACCCTCACCCTAACCGTAACCCTAACGCTAACCCTAACCCTTACCTTAACACTCACCCTCACCCTCACTCTCAACCTAACCTTAACTCTCACCCTCACCCGCACCCTAACCCTCCGCTAACCCTTACCCTCACACTAAACTTAACCCTAACCCAAACACTAACCCTATCTCTCACCCTAAACATAACCCTCCCCATCACCCTAATCCTCACCTTTACCCTAACCCTAACACTCACTCTAACCCTAAACCTAACCCTATCTGTCACCCTCACCCTAACCCTCACCATCACCCTAACCCTCACCCTCACATTAAACATTACCCTAACCCTAACACTCACCCTATTCCTAACCCTAAACTTCACCCTAACCCTAACCCTCAATCTAACCCTCACCCTCACCCTAATCCTCTCTCTAAACCTAAACCTAACCCTTACCTAACAGAAACCCTGACCCTGACACTCACCTTCACCATAACCCTAATCCTCACCGTAGACCTCACCCTAACCCTAACCATCACCCTAACCCAGCCCTCACCCTCACCCTCATCCTCACCCTCAGCCTAAACCTATTCCTAAACCTAATCCTAACCCTAACCCTCACCCTCACTTTCACCCTAACCCTAACCCTCACCCGAACCCTAACCCGAACTCTAACCCAAATCCTCACCCTCACCCTAAGCCTCACCCTAACCCTAACCTTAACCCTAACCCTAACCCTCACCCTAACCCTCACCCTAAACCTAACCCTCAACCTCAAACTAACCCTCACCCTAAGCCTTATCCTCACCCTAACACTAACCCTCACACTAATCCTAACCCTCAACCTCACCATCACACTAATACTAACTCTAACCCTAACCATAACCCTCACTGTACCCATCACTCTAACCCTAACCCTAACCCTAACCCTCACACTAACCCTAACACTCACCCTCACCATCACACTAATACTAAGCCTAACCCTAAACCTAACCCTCACCGTACGCATCACCCTAACCCTAACCTTAACCCTCACTCTCACCCTCACCCTAACCCTCACCCTAACCCTTACACTAACCTTAACCCTCACGCTAAGCCTCACTCTCACCCTCACCCTAACCCTCACCCTAACCCTCACCCTCACCCTCACCCTAACCCTTACCCTCATCCTACCCTTAACCCTAACCCTAACCCAAAAACTAACCCTCACCCTCATCCTCACTCTCACACTCAGCCTAACCCTCACCCTAACCCTTACACACACCCTAACTCTAACCCTAAACCTAACCCTAACCCTCACCCTAACCCTAACCCTCACCCTAATCCTAACCTTAACCCTAAAACTCACACTCAACAGAGTCCTCACCCTAGCCCTAATCCTAACCCTAACCCTCATGCTAAACCTAACCCTCACCCTCACCCTCACCCTAACCCTCCCCCTCAACCTAATCCTCACCCTAACCCTAACCCTAAACTTCACCCATACCCTCACCCTAACACTAACCCTAACCCTAACCCTCCGCTAACACTCACCCTTATCCTAACCGTCACCCTAACCCTCAGCCTCATCATAACCCTCACCCTCACCGTAGCCCTCTCCGTAACCTTAAACATCACCCTAACCCAGCCCTCACCCTCACCCTCACCCTAACCCTCACACTCACCCTAAACCTAACCATAATCCTAACCATCACCCTAACCCTCATCCTAACCCAAACCCTAACCCTCACCCTCAAGCTCAAACTTACCCTCACCCTAACGCAAACCCTAACCCTCACCCTCACCCTCACCCTTACCCTCAGCCTAAACCTAAACCTAACCCTAACCATAACCCTCACCCTCAACCTAACCCAAACCCTCACCCTAACGCTAACCCTCACCCTTAGCCTAACCCTCACCCTAAACCTAAACTTCACCCTAACCCTCAACCTCACCCTCACCTTAACACTAACCCTAACCCTCACACTCAGCCTCACCCTCAGCCTAAACCTAACACTAACCCTAATCCTAAACCTCACCCTCACCCTCACCCTAACCCTCACCCTCACCAAAACCCTTACCCTACCCCTAAGCCTAACCTTCACCCTCACCATAACTCTCACCCTAACCCTAACCATAAGCCTAACCCTCACCCTAACATTTACCCTCAACCTCACCTCAACCCTAACTCTCACACTAACCCTAACCCTAACCCTAACCCTCACCTTCACCCTCAACCTCTCCCTCAACCTAAACCTAACCCTAACTCTCACCCTAACCCTCACCCTCACCCTAACACTCACCCTAAACCTCACCCTCTCCCAAAGCCTCACCCTATCACTTACCCTCACGCTAACCCTAACCCTAAACCTAAAACTAACCATCGCACTAACCCTAACCCTCAACCTTACCCTAACCATAACCATCACCCTAACCCTAACCCTCATATTAACCTCACCCTAAGACAAACCATAACCCTAACCCTAATCCTAACCCTAACCCGCACCGTCACCCTCACCCTCACTCTAACTCTAACCCTAACCCTATCCCTTACCCTCACCCTCAACCTCACCCTAACCCTAAACCAAACCCTAAAACTAAAACTCACCCTTACGCTAACCCTATAACTCACGCGATCCCTAACCGACACTCTCACCCTAACCCTTACCCTCGCCCTAACCCTAACCCTAACCCTAACTTTCACAATAAACCTAACCCTCACCCAACCCTAATGCTACCACACACCCTAAACCTCACCCTAACCCAAACCCTAACCCTCACCCTAAGTCTAACCATAACCCTAACCCTCACCCTCAACCTAACCTTAATCTTATCCCTAAACCTCACCGTAACCCTAAACCTCATTCTCACCCTAACCCTCATGCTCACCCTAATCCTCAGCCGAACCCTAAGCCTAACCCTTACTTAACAGAAACCCTCACTGTCACCGTCAACCTCACCCTAACCCTCAACCTCATCCTAGCCCTCATTCTCACCCTAACCGTACCCCTCACACTCACCCTAACCCTAACCATAATTCTAACACCCAACGTAAGTCTCACCCTCACCCTAACCCTCAAACTCATCCAAACCCTCACCCTAACCCTTACCCTCACCCTTACCCTAACCCTACCCCTCAAACTACCCCTCATCCTAATTCTAACTCTAACACTAACTTTAACCAGAACCCGAACCCTAACCCTTACCCTCATCCTAACACTCACCCTAACCCTCACCTTAAACCTAAACCTAACCCTAACCCTCACCCTCACCCTAACCCTCACCCTAACCCTCTCCCTCACGCTAACACTCACACTAACCCTAACCCTCACCCTAAACCTATTCCTAAACCTCACCCTCTCCCTCACACTCAGTCTAACACTAACCCTAACCCTAATCCTAACCGTGAACCTCACACTCACCCTCAGCCTAAACCGAATCCTAACCCTAACCTTAACCCTCTCCTAAACCTCACCCTCTCCCTCACACTCAGTCTAACACTAACCCTCACCTTCACCCTAACCCTAACCTTAACCCTCACCCTCACCCTAACCCTCAACCTCACCCTCAACCCCACCGTAACCTAAACCTAACCCTCACCCTAAACCTAACACTCACCCTAACCCTCACCCTCACCCTCAGCCTAACCCCAACCATAACCCTAAACCTAACCCTAACCCTCAACCACACCCTCACACTAACCCTAAACCTCAGACTCACACTCACCCTAACCCTAAACGTAACCCTCACCCAAGCCCTAACCCTCACCTGGAACCTAATCCTAACACTCACCCTAGCCCTCACACTCACCCTCACCTTAACTTTAACCCTAACTCTAACCATCGCCCTAACCCTAAGCCTCACCCAAACACTAACCCTAACCCTCACCGAAACCCTCACTCTCAGCCTAAACCTATACCAAACTATAACCTTAACCCTAAACCTATCCCTCACCCTCACCCTAACAATAACCCTCACCCTCACACTCAACCTTACCCTCACCCTAACTCTCTCCCTCACCCCACCCTAACCCTAACACTAACCTTCACCTTCACCGTAACCCTCACCTAATTCTATCCCTAAGCCTAACCCTCACCCTAACCCTTACCCTCACACTCACCCTCACCCTCAACCTAAACCTTACCATCACCATCACCCTAAACCTAACCCTAACCCTCACCCTAACCCTAACACTCACCCTAACCCTAACCCTAACCCTCACCCTCACCATAACCCTAAACCTATCCTTAACCCTTACCTCACCCTAACCCTAAAGCTAAACCTAACCCTCACCCTTACCCTAACCCTCACCCTAAACCTTACCTTCACCATCAACCTATCTCTAACCCTAACCCTCAACCTAACCCTAACAATCAACCTAAACCTCAACCTAACCCTTACCCTGACCCTCACACTCACACTAACCCTCACACTTACTCTCACAATAAACCTTACCCTCTTCCTCAACCTATCCCTCACACTAACCCTGACCCTCACCCTAAACCTAACCCTCACCCTCACTCTCACCCTCACCCTCATCCTAACCCTAACCCTAACCCTAATCCTAACCCTAACCCTCACCCATATCCTCACCCTAACTCTAACCCTAACACTATCCCTGAACCTCACCCTCACCCTCACCCTAACCCTAACCCTAACCCTAACCCTCACCCTCACCCTCACACTCAACCTCACCCTCACCCTAACCCTCACACTTACCCTCCCCCAAACCGTAACCCTAAACCTCACCCTCAACCTCACCCTAACCCAAACACTAACCCTAACCCTCACCTTCACCATAGCCTGACCCTAAACCGAATCCTAACCCTAACCATCGTCCTCACCCTAACCCTAATACTAACCCTAACCCTCACACTCACCCTAACCCTCAACCTAACTCTTACCCTTACCCTAACCCTAACCTCACCCTAATCCTCACCCTCACCGAACCCTTAACCATAAAACTCACTGTAACCCTAACCCTCATCCTAAACCTCACCCTACCCCTAACCCTAAACCTAACCCTCACCCTAAACGTAACCCTTTCCCTAACCCTAACCCTAACCCTTACCCTCACCCTAAACCTAACATTAAACCTTACCCTAATCCTCACATGAAAGCTAAAACTCACTATAACACAAACCCTAACCCTCACCCTAATCCTCAGCCTCACCCTATCCCTAACCCTAACCCTAAACCTAACCCTAACCCTAACCCTCCCCCTAATCCTAACCCTCATCCTCACCCTACCCCTAACCCTAATCCTTACCTTCACCCTAAACCTAACCCTAAACCTTACCCTAATCCTCACACTAATCCTAAAATTCACCATAACCCTAACCCTACCCCTCACCCTAACCCTCATTCTAAACCTAACCGTAACCCTAATCTTCACCCTATCCCTAAACCTAACCCTCACACTCAAACTCACCCTCACCCTAGCCCTCGACCTAACCCTAATCCTAACCCTAACCGTCAACTTCACCCTAACCCTAATGCTAACCCTAACCCTCACCCTCACCCTAACCCTCAACCTAACTCTTACCCTCAACCTAATGCTAACCCTCACCCTAATCCTCACCCTCACACTAACCCTAACCCTAATCGCAACCGACACACTCACCCTCACCCTCACCCTATCTCTAACCTTCACCTTAACACTAAGTATAACCCTAACCCTAACCCTCACCCTCACCCTAACCCTCACCCTAAACCTTACCCTCACCATCACCCTAACACTAACGCTAACACTTAACCTAACCCTAAACATCAACCTAACCCTCACCCTAACCCTAACCCTTACACTCACCCTCACACTAACCCTCACTCTTACCCTCACCCTAAACTTTACCCTCACCCTCAACCTAACCCTCACAGTAACCTGAACCCTCACCCGAACCCTAAACCTAAACCTCACCCTCAACCACACCCTCACTCTCAGTCTCACCCTCACCTTAACCCTAACCCTATTCCTCACCCTAACCTTAACCCTCACCCTAACCCTCACCCTCACGCTCACCCTCACCCTCACCCTCAGCCTCACCCTCAGCCTCACCCTCAGCCTAACCCTAACCCTATCCCTCACCCTAACACCAACCCTCACCCTAACCCTCACCCTAAATCTAACCCTAACCCTAACCCCCACCCTAACCCTAACCCTAACTCTCACTCACCTTCTCAGCCTAACCATAAACCAAACTGTAATCCTAACCCTAAACCTATCCCTCACCCTCTCCCTAACCTTAACTCTCACCCTAAACCTAACCCTCACCCTAACCCTAACCCTAACCCTGACCCTCACACTCACTTTAACTCTCAGCACAACCTTAAAGCAAACCTAATCCTAACCCTCAACGTGAACCTTACCCTCTTAATCACCCTAAACCTAACCCTAACCCTCACCCTCACACTCAACCTTACCCTCACCCTAACCCTCAACCTCACCCTCATCCTAACCCTCACCCTAACCCTCACCATAACCCTAAGCCTAACCTTCACCCTCACCCTAACCCTCACCCTAAACCTAACCTTAAGCATACCCCTCAACTTAAAACTCACTCTAATAATTACCCTCACCCTCACCTTAACCCTAACCCTCATACTAACCCTAACACTCACCCTAACCCTAAACCTCACCTTAAACCTCACCCTCACCCTCACCCTCAGCCTGAGCCCAAATCTAACCCTAATCCTAACCCTCACCCTTACCTTCAACCTAAACCTAACTCTAACCCTCACCCTCACCCTAACCCTATCCCTAACCCTCAACCTCATCTAAACCCTCACCCAAACACTTACCCTCACCCTAACACTAACCCTCCCTCTAATCCTAACTCTCACCCTTACCCTAACCCTACCCCTCAACCTAACCCTCATCCTGACCCTAACTCAAACACTAAACCTAACCCGAACCCGAATCCTAACCCTTACCCTCACCCTAACCCTCACCCTAACTCTAAACCAAACCCTAACCCTCACACTCACCCTAACGTCACCCTAAACCTAACCCTGTCCCTCACCCTAACCCTCACACTAACCCTAACCCTCACCCTAACCCTATACCTAAACTTCACCCTCACCCTAACCCTATGCCTAATCCTCCCCCTCCCCCTCCCCCTCAGCCAAATACTAACCCTAACCCTAATCCTAACATTAAACCTCACCCTCACCCTCATCCTAAACCTAACCCTAACCCTAATCCTAACCCTAACCCTCACCCTCAACTTCACCCTAACCCTAAACTTAACCCTCACCCTCACCCTTACCCTAACCATCATCTTCACCCTTACCCTACCCCAAATTGTAACCTTAACCCTAAGCCTAACCCTAAACCTCAACCCCAACCTCACCCTCACCCTAACCCTAACCATAACCCTAACCCTCATAATCACCCTCACCCTAATCCTAACCCTATCCCAAATCCTAACCATAACCCTCACCCTCTACCTCACGCTAACCCTAACCCTATCCCTCAACCTAACCCAAAATCTCACCTTCACACTCACCCTCAGCCTAAACCTAACCCTAACCCTAATCATAACCCTAATCCTCACCCACATCCTCACCTTAACTCTAACTCGAACCCTAATCCTAAATGCCACCCTCACCCGAACCCTAAACCTAACTCGAACCCTAACCCGAACCAGCAACCTCCCCCTATCCCTAACACTATCCCTAACCCTCAACCTAAATTAAACCTCACCCTCACCCTAACCCTAATCCTAACCCTAAACCTCACCCTCATCCTAACTCTCAACCTAACCCTAACCCTAAAGCCTAACCTTAACCATCACCATAACCCTCACCATAAACCACACCCTAACCCTAACACTAACTCTAACCCTAACGCTAACCCTAATCTTCACTATCACCCTAACCCTCACAATAACCCTTAACCTCACACTCACCCTAACCCTCACACTAAGCCTAACACTCACCCTTAACCATAATCCTGACCATCACCCTCACCCTCACCCTCTCCCTCAGGCTAACCCTAACCCTAAACCTAATTCTAATCTTAACACACACCCTCACCCTCAGCCTAACCCTAACCCTAATCCTAACCCAAACCCTCACCCTCACCTTCACCCTAACCCTAACTCTAACCCTCACCCTCAGCTTCACCCTCACCTTAACCCTCACCCTCACCCTCACACTAACCCTAACCTTAACCCTAACACAAACTCTTATTCTAACTCTCAATATCACCATAACACTAAGCCTAACACTCACCCTCACCCTCACACTCACCTTAACCCTCACTCTCACAGTCACCCTAAACCTAAGCCTAACCCTCACCCTCACACTCACTCTCACCCTAACCCTCACCCTCACGCTCACCCTCACTCTCACCCTTACCCGCAACCTAACCCTCACCCTAACCCTATCCCTAAGGCTAACTATCACCCTAACCCTCACCCTAACCCTTACCCTCAACCTCACCCCAACCCTCACACTAACCCTAACACTCACCCTATCCCTAACCCTAAACCAAACCCTAACCTGAACCCTCAACCTCACACTAAACATAACATTAACCCTAACCCTCACCTTAAACCTAAACCTCACCCTAACCCTAAACTTAAACCTCAATGTCACCTTAACCCTAAACCTTACCCTAACACTAACACTCACCCTAACCGTAACGCTAACCCTAACCCTCATACTCACACTAACCGTCACCCTAACCCTTACCCTAAACCTAACTCTCACGGTAAACCTAACCCTAACCCACACACTAACCCTAACCCTCACCCTAACGCTAACCCTATCCCTTACCATAACCCTCACCCTAACCCGAACCCTAACCCTCACCCTAACACTCACCCTAACCCTAACCCTAAACCTAACCCTCAACCTAACACTAACCCTAACCACAACCCTCACATTCACCCTCAACCTCAGCCTAAACCTTATCCTCACCATAAATATCACCCTAACCCTGTCACCCTAACCCTATCCATAACTCTCACCCTAATCCTCACCCTCACCCTAAGCCTAACCCTAATCCTCATCTTAAACCTAAACCTCACCCTCAACCTCACTGTCACACTAACCCTAATCGTAACCCTCACCCTAATCCTAAACCTCACCCTAACCCTAACCCTAACCCTCACCCTCAACCTAAACCTAAACCTCAGCCTCACCATAAATATCACCCTAACCTTGTCACCCTAACCTTATCCCTAACCTTCACCCTAATCCTCACCCTCACCCTAACCCTCACCCTAACCCTAACCCTAACCCTCACCCTCACCCTCACCCTCACCCTCAGCATAACCCGAAACCTAACCCTAATCCCAACCTTAACACTCACCTACATCCTCACCCTAACTCTATCCCTAACCCTAAACCTAAACCTCACCCTCACCCTCACCCTAACCCTAACGCTAACCCTAAACCTCACCTTCACCCTAACCCTCACCTTAAACCTTAACCTCTCCCTAAACTTCACCCTAACCCTAACCCTAACCCTCACACTAACCCAAAGCCTTACCCTAACCCTTACACTACTTCTTACCCTACACCTCACCCAAACACTAACCCTAAGGCTAACCCTCAGCCTAAACCTAACCCTAACCCTCACACTAACCCGAAGCCTCACCCTAACCCTTACACTACTTCTTACCCTAGACCTCACCCAAACACTAACCCTAAGGCTAACCCTCAGCCTAAACCTAACCCTAACCCTCACTCTCACTCTAACCCTTACTGCCACCCTAACTCTCACCCTAAACCTAACCCTTACCCACACCCTAAGCCTCATCCTCACTCGAACCCTCAACCTCACCCTAACCCTCACCCTCACCCTAATCATCAACCTAACATAAACCTCACCCTAAACCTCACCCTCACCCCAATCCTCACCCTAACACTAACCCTAAACCTAACCCTAAATGTAACCCTCAACTTCACCCTCACCCTCACCCTAAACCTAATCATAACTCTAAACATCAACCTAACCCTCACCCTAACCCTAAATCTAACCCTAACCCTCACCCTCACCCAAACCCTCACCCTAACCCTTACCCTCACCCTAAAAGTAACCCTCACTCTAACCCTAAGCCTCACCCTTATGCTAAACCTACCCCTCATCCTAACCCTCATCCTAACCCTAACTCTAACACTAACCCTAATCCTAACCCGAACCCTAAACCTAACCCAAACCCTAACCCTCACCCTAACCCTAAACCAAACCCTATTCCTCACCCTAACCCTTACCCTCAACCTCACTCTAACCCTTACACTAACCGTAACCCTTACCCTAACCCAACCCTAAACCTCACCCTCACCCTAACCCTCAGGCTTACACTAACCCTAACCCTAATCCTAACCCTACCACAAACCCTAAACCTAAGCCTATCCCTCAAACTAACACTCACCCTCACCCTCACTGTCACACTAACCCTAACCAAAACCCTTCACCCTCAACATCTCCCTGAGCCTAACCCTAACCCTAACCCTAATCGTAACCCTAACGCTCACCCTCACCCTCATCCTCACCCTAACTTTAAACATAACCTAATCCTAACCCTCACTGTCAGACTCACCCTAACCAAAACCCTAACCCTAATCCTCACCTTATGCTAACACTAAACCTAACCCACACCCTAACCCTCACACTCACCCTCACCCTCACCCAAACCCTCACACTCACCATAAACATCACCCTAATTTTAACCCTCACTCTAACCCTAAAACTCAACCTAACCCTAACCCTCAACCTCACCCTTGCCTTCACCCTCACCCTAACCCTAACCCTTACCCTAACAATAATACTAAACCTAACACTCACCCTCACTCTCACTCTAACCTTAATACAAAAGCTAACCCTAACATTCACCCTCACCCTCAACCTATCCCTAACCCTACCCTAACCGTCACCCTAATCCTAACCATCACCCTAACCCTAATACTAACCCTAACCATAACCCTCACCCTAACCCTCACCCTCAGCTTAACTCTCCCCCTAACACTCACCCTCACCCTAAACCAAACCCTAAACCTCACACTAAAACAAATCCTCTCCCCCACCCTAACCCTAACCCTAAACATCACACTAAACCTCATCCTAACCCTAACCCTAATCCTAACTCTCACCCAAAACTTAATCCTAACCCTAACTTCACCCTCATCCTCACACTTACCCTAATCCTAAACCAAATCCTAACCCTAATCCTAACCCTAACCCACACCCTCACCCTAACCCTAACCCTAACCCTCACCCTCTCCCTAACCCTTACCCTAAACTTAACCCTAACCCTATCCCTCACCCTAACCCTAACCCTAACCCTAACCCTATTACTAATCCTCACCCTAACCCTACACCTAAACCTAAACCAAACCCTAAGCCTAACCCTAACCCTAAACCTAAACCTCACCCTAAACCTAACACTAAACCTAACCCTCACCCTAGCCCTAACCCTAAACCTAACCCTCACCCTCACCCTAACCTCACCCTAAAACTTACCCTCACTCTAACCCTAATCCTAACCCTTATACTAACCCTAAACCTCACCCTAAACATAACCCTACCCCTCAGCCTAACTCTCATAGTAAACCTAACCCTAACTCTCAGCCTCAGGCTCACCTCAGACTAACCCTAACTCTAACCCTAATCATGACCCTAACTCTCACCATCACCCTAACCCTAACCCTAACCCTAAACCGAACCATACCCCTAACCCTCACTATAACCCTAACCCTCACCCTCACGCTCACCCTCAGACTAACCCTAACTCTAACCCTAATCCTAACCCTAACTCTCACCATCACCCTCACCCTAACTCTAACCCTAACCTTAACCCTAAACCTAACCCTCACCCTCATCCGAACTGTCACCATCACTCTAACCCTCACTCTAATCATAACCCTCACCCACACCTTAACCCTCACCCAAACTCAAACCTCACCCTCACCCTATCCCTAACGCTCACCCTAAACATCACACTAACCTTAACCCTCACCCTAACCCTAATCCTTACCCTAACCCTAACCCTCACCCTCACCCTCAACCTAAACCTAACAATAAACCTAACCCTAACCCTCACCCTCACCCTCACCCTCACCCTAACCCTAACCCTAACCCTCAACCTCACGTAACCCTCACACTAATCCTTACCCTCAACCTAATCCTAAACCTAACCCTAACCCTAACAATAATACTAACCCTCAACCTACTCCTAAACCTACCCCTCAGCCTAACTCTCAAACTAACCCTAACTCTAACCCTAACCCTCAACCTAACACTAAACTTAACCCTAACCCTAACTCTCACTATAACCCTAATCCTCACCCTCACCCTCACCCTCAGCCAAATCCTACCCTAACCCTAATCCTAACCCTAACCCTCACCCTCACACTAACTCTAAACCTAACCCTAATCCTAAACCTCACCGTCACACTAACCTTAACACTAACCCTAACCCTCACCCTCACACTAAGCCTAACCCTAACCCTAACCCTAATTCTAAAGCTAACCCTCACCCTCACCCTCACCTTAACCCTAATCCTAAACCTAACCCTCACCCTCAACCTCAAGCTAACCCTTACCCTAACCCTAACCCTCAAACTAACACTAACCCCCACCCTAACCCTAATTCTAACCCTCACCCTAACCCTAACCATCACCCTAACCCTCACCCTAACACTATCGCTACCCCTAACCCTCATCATAACCCTCACCCTAAACCTTACCCTCATCCTAACCCTATCCTAACACTCACACTAACCCTAACCGTCACCCTAACCATAAACCTACCCCCACCCTAACCCTCACCCTAACCCTAACCCTAACCTTAACCTAACCCAAACCCTAACCATAAACCTAACCCTCACTCTCACCCAAACCCTAACCCTAAACCTAACTCTTAACCTCACCTAACACTCACCCTAATCCTTACCATCACGCTAACCCTAAACATATCCCTAACGCTAACAATAACCCTAACCCTCACCCTCTACCTAAACTTCACTGTCACTCTAACCCTCACCCTTACCGTAACCCTCACCCACACCCTAACCCTCACCTTCACCTGAGCCCTCACCCTCACCCTAACACTTAAGCTCACCCTAAACATCACCCTAACCTTAACCCTCACCCTAACCCTTACCCTAACCCTCAACCTAAACCTAACTCTGACTCTCATCCTCACCCTGACCCTAAGCCTAACCCTAACCCTAACCCTAATCCTAAACCTAACCCTCACCCTCACCCTCACCTTAACCCTAACCCTAACCCTAACCCTCACACTAAACTTAACCTACACCCTAACTCTAACCCTACCCAACACCCTAACCCTCACCCTAACACTAACAATAAACCTAATGCTCACCCTAACACTAATTCTAACCATCACCCTAACCTTACCCTTACCCCTAACATTCACCCTAATGTTAAACTTCACCCTAACCCTAACCGTCACCCGAATCCTCACCCTAATCATAAACCTAAAACTCACCCTCACCCCAACCCTCACTTTAACCTTACCCTCACCTTAACCCTCACACTAACCCTAAACCTCACCCTCACCCTCACCCTAACCCTACCCTAAACCTAACCCTAACTCTCACCCTCAACCTCAAGCTAACACTAACCCTAATCCTAACCCTCACCCTAACACTAACCCTCACTGTAAACCTAATTCTAACCCTCACTCTAACCCTCACCCTAACCCTAAACTTAAACCTAACCCTTATTCTAACTCTAACACTCACCCTAACCCTAAACCTACACCTCAGCCTAACTCTCAAACTAACTCTAACTCTAACCCTAACCCTCACCCTAACACTATACCTAACCCTAACACTAACTCTCAACCTAACCCTAACCCTCACCCTCACCCTCACCCTCACCCTCAGCCAAACCTTAACTCTAACACTAACCCTAACTCTAACCCTAACCCTCACCCTAACACTCACCCTAACCCTAACCCTCACCCTCAACCTAACCTTCACCATCACTCTAACACTAACCCTTACCCTAACCCTCACCCACACCCTAAGCCTCAACTTCACCCGAGCCCTCACCCTCACCCTAACACTCAAGCTCACCCTAAACATCACCCTAAACTTAACCCTCACCCTAAACCTACCCTAACCCTCACTCTCACTCTTACACTCACCCTAAGCCTAACCCTAAACCTAACCCTAATCCTAAAATTAACCCTCAACCTCACCATCAACTTAACCCTAACCCTAAACCTGACCCTAACCCTCAACCTCACCCTCAAGCTAACCCTGACCCTAACCCTAACCCTCACCCTAACCCTCACTCTAACCCTAAGGCTAACCCTAAATCTCAACTGCACCATAACCCACACCCTAAATCTTATCCTCACCCTAACCCTATCCTTTAACCTAACCCTAACCCTCACACTAAACTTAACCCTCACCCTATCTGTAATCCTACCCCTCACTCTAACACTAACCCTAAAACTAACGCTCACCGTAACCCTAATTCTAACCCTCACCCTAACACTAACTCTCACCTTAACACTCACCCTAACCCTAATGCTAAACCTAAACCTCACCCTCACCATAAACCTTATCCTCACCCTAACCCTAAACTTAACCCTAACCCTAACCCTCACACTAAACCTAACCCTTACCCTAACCCTAACCCTAAACCTCAACCTAACCCTCACCCTAACCCTAACCCTCACCCTGAACCTAACCCTAACCTTAACCCTCACCCTCACTCTAAACCCTAACCTCACCCTAACCCTAACCCTAAACCTATCCCTCACCCACACCCTAACCCAAACCCTCACCCGAACCCTCAGCCTCACCATAACCCTCACCCTCATTCTAACCCTAATCCTTACCTAACCAAAGACCTCACCTTCAAGCTCACCTTCAACCTAACACTCACCCTCACCCTAGCCCTCAACCTCACCCTAACCTTAATCCTAACCCTAAACCTCACCCTCAACCTCACCCTCAACCACACCCTCACCTTAACCCTTACCCTTACCCTAACCCTAAACATAACCCTAACCCTTATCCTCACCCTAACCCTAAACTTAACCCTAACCCTAACCCTCACACTAAACCTAACCCTCACCCTAACCCTAACCCTAAACCTTAACCTAACCCTCACCCTAACCCTAACATTCACCCTGAACCTAACCGTAACCTTAACCCTCACTCTCACTCTAAACCCTAACCTCACCCTAACCCTAACCCTAAACCTATCCCTCACCCACACCCTAACCCAAACCCTCACCCGAACCCTCAGCCTCACCATAACCCTCACCCTCATTCTAACCCTAATCCTTACCTAACCAAAGACCTCACCTTCAAGCTCACCTTCAACCTAACACTCACACTCACCCTAGCCCTCAACCTCACCCTAACCTTAATCCTAACCCTAAACCTCACCCTCAACCTCACCCTCAACCACACCCTCACCTTAACCCTTACCCTTACCCTAACCCTAAACATAACCCTAACCCTAAACATAACCCTAACCCTAACCCTCACTCTAACGCTAACCCTAACCCTAACTTTAACATTCACCCTAACCCTAACCCTAAACCTAAACCTAACCCTAACCATCAACCTCACCTAACCCTCACACTAATCCTTACCCTCACCTTAACCCTAAACCTAACCCTAACAGTTACACTAACCCTAACCCTCACCCTAACTCTAAACCTACCCCTCAGCCTAACTCTCAAACTAACCCTAACTCTAACCCTAACACTATACCAAACCCTAACCCTAACCCTCACCCTCACCCTAACCCTCACCATCACCCTCAGCCAAACCCTAACCTTAACCCTAATCCTAACCATAACTCTCACCCTCACCCTAACTCTAAACCTAACTGTAATCCTAACCCTCATCCTCACCCTCACACTCACACTAACCCTAACCCTAACCCTAACCCTCACCCTAACTCTAAACTTAATCCTAACACTCTCCCTCACCCAAAACTTCACCCTCACTCTAACCCTCATCGTAACGATAACCCTCACCCACACCCTAACCCTCACCCTCACCCTAACCTCACGCTCACCCTAAACATCACCCTAACTTTAACCCTCATCCTAACCCTTACCCTAACCCTCACCCTAAACCTAACCCTCACCCTCACACTAAGCCTAACCCTAACCCTAACCCTTATCCTAAACCTCACCCTCACCCTCACCCTCACCTTACCCCTAACTCTAAACCTAAACGTAACCCTCACCCTCACCCTCAAGCTAACCCTAACCCTCACCCTAAACCTAATTCTAACCCTCACCCTAACCCTAACCTTAACACGATCCCTCACACTAAATCTAACCCTCACCCTAACCCTAACCCTACCCCTCACTCTAACCCTCACCCTAACGCTAATCCTCACCCTAATCCTCACCCTGACCCTAACCCTCACTGTCACCCTAACCCTAAGTCTAACCTTAACCCTCACACACACCCTAACCCTCACCCTCACCCTCACCCTCACCCTAACCCTCACCCTCACCCTAACCCTAAATCTTACCTAACCGGAAATCTCATCCTCATGCTCACCCACACCCTAACCCTCACACTCAACCTAGCCCTCACCCTAACACTATATGTAACCCTAACCCTCACCCTCACACTTACCCTCAGCCTAACACTTACCCTAAACTTAATCCTAACCCTAAAGCTCACCCTCAACCTCACCCTCACCCTAACCCTAACCCTTACCCTAACCCTAAACCTAACCCTAACCCTAACCCTAACCCTCAACATAACCCTTAACCTTACCCTCACCCTTACCCTAACCCTAACCCTAACTCTCAACCTCACCTAACCCTCACACTAATCTTTACCCTCACCATAACCCTAACCCTAACCCTAACCCTTAAAATAACCGTATCCCTCACCCTAACCCTAAAACTACCCCTCAGCCTAACTCTCAAACTAACCCTAACTCTTACCCTAACCCTTAACCTAACACTATAACTAACCCTAACCCTAACCCTCACCCTAACCCTAATCCTCACCCTCACCCTCACCCTCAGCCAAACCCTAACCCCAACCCTAATCCTAACCCTAACCCTCACCCTCACCCTCACCCTAACTCTAAACCTATCCCTCACCCTCACCCTAACCCTAAACCTAACCCTAACCATCCCCCTAACGCTAACACTAACCCTAGCACTCTCCCACACCATAAGTTTCACCGGCACTCTAACCCTCATCGTAACCCTAACCTTACCCACACACTGACCCTCACCCTCACCCGAGCCCTCACCCTCACCCTAACACTCACGCTCACCATAAACATCACCCTAACATTAACCCTCACCCTAACCCTTATCCTAATCCTCACCCGAACCCTAAACCTCACCCTCACCTTAAGCCTAACCCTAACCCTAAACCTAATCCTAAATCTAACCCTCACCCTCACCCTCACTTTATCCCTAACCCTCACCTTAACACTAACCCTCACCCTAAACCTAATTCTAACCCTCGACCTAACCATAAGCCTAACCCTAACGCTAACCCTAATGCTCACCCTAACACTCACCCTAACCCTAACACTAACACTAAATCTCACCCTCACCCTAAACCTCACCCTAAACCTTATCCTCACCCTAAACCTAAACTTAACCCTCACACTAAACTTAACCCTCACCCTAACTCTAACATTACCCCTCACCCTAACCCTCACCCTAACCCTAACCCTCACCCTAACCCTCACCCTCACCCTCACTCTAAGCCTAACCCTAACCCTAATCCTAAACCTAATCCTCACCCTCACCCTCACCTTAACCCTACCCTAAACCTGACCCTAACCCTCACCCTCACCCTCAAGCTTAATCTAACCCTAACCCTAACCTCACCCTAACACTAAGCCTCACTCTAACCCTAATTCTAACCCTCACCCTAACCCTCACTCTCACCCTAACCCTCACCCTAAACCTAACACTAAACTGAAACCTCACCCTCACCCTAAACCTTATATTCACACTAACCCTTACCTTAACCCTAACCCTAACCCTCACACTAAACCTAAACCTTACCCTAACCCTAAACCTACCCCTCACCCTAACCCTAACCCTTACCCTAACTCTCTACCTGAACCTAACCCTAACTTTAACCCTCACCCTCACCCTAACCCTCACTGTCAAACTAACCCTAACCCTAACCCTATTCCTCACCCACACCCTAATCCGAACCCTCACCCGAACCCTAACCCTCACACTCATTCTAACCCTTACCCTTACCTAACCAAAAACCTCACCCTCAAGCTCACCTTCACCCTAACACTCACCCTCACCCTAGCCCTCACCCCAACCTCAAATCTAACCCTAACTCTAACCCTCACTCTAACCCTAACCCTAACACTCACCCTAACCCTCACCGTCACCCTAACACTAACCCTCAACCTCACCTAACCCTCACACTAATCCTTACCCTCACCCTAACCCTAAAACTAACCCTAACCCTTACACTAACCCTAACCCTCACCCTAACCCTAAACCTACCACCGCCTAAATCTCAAACTATCCCTAACTCTAACCCTAACCCTCACCCTAACACTATACCTAACCCAAACCCTAACCTTCACCCTAACCCTAATCCTCACCCTCACCCTCAACCTCAGCCAAACCCTAACCCTAACCCTAATCCTAACCCTAACACTCACCCTCCAACTCACCCTAATTCTAAACCTAACCCTAATCCTAACCATCACCCTAAGCCTCACCTTCACCCTAACCCTCACCCTCACCCTAAACCTAACCCTAACCCGAAACTCACCCTAACGTTAACCCTAACCATAACACTCTCCCTCACCCTAAGCTTCAGTCACTTTAACCCTCATCGTAACCCTAATGCTCACCCACACCCTAACTCGAGGCCTCACACTCACCCTAACTCTCATGCTCACCCTAAATATCACCATAAACTTAAAGCTCACCCTAAGCCTTACCCTAAACCTCAAACTAGACCTAACCCTTACCCTCACCCTCACCCTCACCTTAAGCCTAACCGTAACAATAATTCTAAACCTAAACCTCACTCTCACCCTCGCCTTAACCCTAACCCAAAACCTAACCCTAAACCTCACCCTCACCCTCAAGCTAAACCTAACCCTAACCTTAACCCTCAACCTAACACTAACACTCACCCTAACCCTAATTCTAACCTTCACGCTAACCCTAACCCTAAGCCTCACCCTAACCCTCACCCTAACCCTAACACTAACCATAAATCTCACCCTCACCGTAAACCTTATCCTCAACTTAACCCTAAACTTAACCCTAACCCTAACCCTCACACTAAACTTAACCCTCATCCTAACTCTAACCGTACCCCTCATCCTAACCATCACCTTAACACTAACCCTAACCCTCACCTTAACCCTAATCCTAACCTTAACCCTCACCTAACACTAAACCTCACCCTAACCTTAACCCTCACCCTCACCCTAATCCTAACCCTAACCCTAACCCTAAAACTCACCCTCACCCCAACCTTCACCCTAAACCTTACCCTCACTCTAACCCTCACCCTAACCCTCCCCCTAACACTGACGCTAACAGTAACCCTCACCATAACCATCATCCTAAACCTTACCCTCATCCTAAACCTAACCCTAACCCTCACACTAACCCTAACCCTCACCCTAACCCTAACCCTACCCCTCACCCTACCCCTCACCCTAACCCTAACCCTAACATTAACCTCACCCAAACCCTAAAACCTAAACCTCACTCTCACCCTAATCCTAACCCTAACCCTAACCCTTAACCTCACCTAACCTCACCCTAATCCTTAACCTCACACTAACCCTAAACATAACCGTAACACTTACACTAACCTTAACCCTCACCCTAAACCTAACCATACCCCTCAGCCTAACTCTTATACTAAAGCTAACTCTAACCCTAACAATCACCCTAACACTGAACCTAATCCTAACCCTATCCCTCCCCCTAATCCTAACCCTCACCCTCACCTTCACCCTCAGCCAAACCCTAACCCTAAACCTAATCCTAACCCTAACCCTCACCCTCACCCTCACCTTAACCATAACCCTTAATCTCAGCCTCATCTAACCCTCACCCTACCCCTAACCCTCACCCTCACCCTAACTCTAACACTAATCCTCACCCTCACCCTAAAGCTAACCCTAACCCTAAACCTCATCCTCACCCTAACCTTCACCGTCCTCTATCCCTCACACTTACCCTAACCCTCACCCACACCCTAACCCTGACCTTCACCCGAGCCCTCACTCTCACCCTAACACTCACACTCACCCTAAACATCACCCTAAACTTAACCCTCACCTTAAACCTTACACTAACCCTCACCCTAACCCTAACCCTCACTCTCACAATCACCCTCAACCTAAGCCTAACCCAACCCTAACCCTAATCCTAACCCTCACCCTCACCCTCACCCTCTCCTTAACCCTAAACCTAAACCTAACCCTAACACTCACCCTCACCCTCAAGCTAGCCCTAACCTTAACCCTCACCTTAACAGTAACCCTCACCCTAACCCTAATTCTAACCCTCACCCTAACACTAACCCTAACCCTAACCCTCAACCTAAACCTCACCCTAACCCTAAGGCTAACCCTAAATCTCACCCTCCCTCTAACCCTCACCCTAAACCTTATCCTCACCCTAACCCTAACCCTAACACTAAACTTAACCCCACCCTAACTCTAACCCTACCCCTCACACTAACACTAACCCGAACCCTAACCCGCAACCTAACCCTAATTCTAAACCTGCCGCGGACCGGGTTCTGTCGGGACGACGGAGGATACCTAGGGGAGGAACCTGGAATAGGATGGGGAGATGGCAAACAGACAACTCACACACATTAGGAGTGGATGCTGAGTGCTGAGTGCTGAGTGCCATCTCCCCATCCTATTCCAGGTTCCTCCCCTAGGTATCCTCCGTCGTCCCGACAGAACCCGGTCCACGGCATAAACCTCACCCTAGCCCTAACCCTAACCCTCACCCTAAAGCTAAACTTCACCCTAACCCTAACCCTCAAACTCACTGTCATCCTAATCCGAACCGTAACCATAAACCTAACACTCAACCTCACCCTAACCCTCACCCTAACCCTAACTCTCACTCTCACACGTACCCTCACCCTAAGCCTAACCCTAACCCTAACCCTAATCCTAAACCTAACCCTCACCATAACACTCACACTAACACTAACCCTTCACCCTCACACTCACCCTCATGCTAAGCCAAACCCTAACCCTAACCCTAATCCTAAACCTAATCCTCACCCTCACCCTCAACTTAACAATAACCCTAAACCTAACCCTACCCCTCACCCTCACCCTCAAGGTAACCCTAACCCTAACCCTAACCCTAATCCTAAACCTAACCCTCACCCTCAACCTCACCCTCACCTTAACACTAACCCTAATCCTAACCCTAAACCTGACCCTCATCCTAAGACTCACACTCACACTAACCCTACCCCACACTCTAACACTAACACTCACCACTCACCCTAAGCCTCACCCTAACCCTAACGCTAACCCTAAGCCTCACCCTCACCCTAACCCTCAACCTAAACCTTATCCTCACCCTAATCCTAACCCTAACCCTCACACTAAACCTAACCCTCACCCTTACCCTAACCCTATCTCTCACTCTAAACCCCACCCTAACCATAGTTGTAACCCTAACCCTCACCCTGACCCTAACCCTAAACCTAAACCTCACCCTGACCCTATCCCTCATCGTCACCCTAACCCTAACCCTAACCCTAACCCTCACCCTCACCCTAACCCTAACCCTAAACCTAACCTAAGCCTAAGCCTCAACTTCACCTTCCCCCTAAACCTAAAGTCACCCTAACCTAACCCTCATCCTAACCCTAAACCTTAACCTCACCCTCACCCTAACAGTAACCCTAACCCTAGCCCTCACCCTATCCCTCAACCCTAACCCTAACGCTACCCCTAAACCTCACCCTCACCCCAAACTTCACCCTAACCCTTATCCTCACCCCAACCCTAAAACTAATCCTAACCCTAACCGTCACACTAACCATAACCCTCACCCTAACCCTAACCCTAACCCTCACCCTAATCATAACCCTAACCTTAACCCTAACCCTCTCTAACCCTCACCCTAACCCTAAGGCTAACCCTAAACCACACCCGCACCCTAACCTTCATCCTAACCCTTATCCTCACGCTAACCCTAACCCTAATGCTAAGACTAATCGTTACACTAACCATAACCCTCACCCTAACCCTAACACTACCCCTCACCCTAAACCTCACCCAAAACTTAAAATAACCCTAATCCTAATCCTAATCCTAACTCCAACCCTCACACTAAACCTAACCCTAAACCTAACATTAACCTTCACCCTCACCCTAACCCTAACCCTCACCCTCACCCTAACCCTAACCCTCACACTAACCCTAACCCTCACCCACACCCTAACCCTAACCCACACCATAATCTTCACACTCACCCGAATCCTCACCCTCAACCTAACCCTCACCCTTACCCTAAACATCACCCTGACCCTAACCCTCATCCTAACGCTAACCCTAACCCTCACCCTAAACCTCACCCTCACCTTAACCCTCAACCTCATCCTAATCTTCACCTTAACCATAAACCTTCCCTAACCGAAACCCTCACCCTCAAACTCACCCTCAACCTAACCATCACCCTCACACTCAACCTAACCCTCATCCTCACCCTAACCCTAACCCTAACCGTCACCCTCACCCCCAGTCTCAACCTAACCCTAACCCTAACCCTAACCCTAACCCTCACCCTCACCCTAACCTAGACCTCACCCTAACCCTCACCCTAACCCTAATGCTAACCCTAAATCTCACCCTCACACTAACCTTCACCCTAACCCTTATCCTCACCCTAACCTTAACCCTAACCCTAACCCTCACACTAACCATAACCCTCACCCTAACCCTAATCCTACCCCTTACCCTAACCCTCACCGTAACCCTAACAATAACCCTAACCCTAACCCTAACTCCAACCCTCACGCAAAACCTAACCCTAACCCTAACCCTAACCCTCACCCTAACACTAACACTAACCCTCACCCTAACCCTCACCCTAACACTCACGCTAACCCTAAGCCTCACTCGCACCCTAACACTCACTGTAACCCTTACCCTCACCTAACCCTTAACCTAACGCTAAGACTCACACTAAACCTAACCCTCACCCTCACCCTAACCCTACCCCTCACCCTAACCCTCACCCTAACCCTTACCCTCACCCTAACCCTAAACCTAAGTTTAACCCTACCCTCAAACTAACCCTAACCCTCAAAGTAACCCTAATCTTAAACCTCACACTCACCCTCAGCCTTACCCTCACCCTAACCCTAATTCGAAACCTAATCTTCATATTCACCCTAATCCTATCACTAACCCTCACCCTAAAACTCACCCTCACCCTAACCCTCACCCTAAACCTTACCTTCACCCTCATATTAACCCTAAAATGAATCCTAAACCTCCCACTAACCCGAACCCTCACCCTAATCCTAACCCTAATCCTAGCCCTCACCCTCACCCTCAACCTCACTCTCAGAATTGCCCTAACCCTAAGCCTAACCCTAACCCTAAGCCTCACCCTAACCCTCACCCTAACACTCACACTAACCCTAACCCTCACTCTCACCCTAACCCTCACTGTAACCCTTCCCCTAACCTAACCCTAAACCTAACCCTAACACTCACACTAAACCTAATGTTCATCCTAAACCTCACCCTCACCCTAACCCTAACCCTCACCCTCACCCTAATCCTCACAGTCAACCTAACACTCACCAACACCCTCACCCTCACCCACACCCTAATCCTCACCCGAACCCGAACCCTCACCATCACCAAACCCTCACCCTTAACCTAAACATCACCCTAACCCTAACCCTCACCCTAACCCTAACTCTCACCCTAACCCTAACCCTCACCCTAACCCTCAACCTCAACCTAATCTTCACACTTACCCTAACCCTTACCTAACCGAAACCCTCACCCTCACCCTCAACCTAACCCTCACCCTCACCCTCAACCTAACCCTCACCCTCACCCTAACCCCTACCCTAACCTTCACCCTTACCCCCAGTCTCAACCTAACCCTAACCCTAACCCTAACCCTCAACCTCACCCTAACCCTCACCCTAACTCGTACCCTCACCTTAACCCTAACCCTAACACTCAAAGTAAACCGAACACTCACCTTAACCCTAACCCTAACCATAAACCTCACCCTCAACCTCACCCTCACCCTCAACCTAACGCCAAACCTAACCCTAACGCTCATCCTAACCCTAAGCCTCACGCTCACCCTAATCCTAACCCTCACCCTACCAATAAACCTAACTCTCACCCTCACCCTAACACTAACCCTAACGCTAATCCTAAACCTAACCCTCACACTCACCCTAACCCTAACCCTCACCCTAACCCACATCCTAATCCTAACCCTACCCCTCACCTTCATCCTAACCCTTACCCTAACCATAACCCTCATACTAACACTAAACCTCATCCTAACCCTAAACCTCACCCAAACCTAACCCTAAACCTAAACCTCAACCTAATCCTTACCCTAACCCTAACCCTAACGCTAACCCTCACACTTTCCCTTAACCTCACCCTAACCCTAAAACTAACCCTAACTTTAACCCTCAGCCTAACCCTCACCCTAACACTGATGCTAACGCTAACCCTCACTCTCACCCTAGCCCTCACCCTAACACTTACCCTCACCGAACCCTAACCCTAACCCTCACACTAAACCTAAATCTCATATTTAACCTAACCCTACCCCTCACCCTAACCCTAACCCTGACCCTCACCTAAACCTTAGCCTAACCCTAAATCTAATCCTAACCCTAACCCTCACCTAATCCTGCCCCTAACCCTCCCCCTAACACTAACACTAACCCTCACCCAACCACTCACCCTAACCCTAAACCTAACCCTCACCCTCACCCTAAAACTCAACATAACCCTTACCATTACCCTCACCCTCACCATAACCCTAACCCTAACCCTAAACCTCAACCTAACCCTCATCCTCACCCTAATCCTAACCGTAACCCTAACCCTCACACTAACCCTCACCTAATCCTCACCCTAACCCAAACCCTCATCCTCTCCCTAAAACTCACCCTAACCCTTAGCCTCACCCTAAACCTCAACCTATCCCTAACCCATACCCTCACACTAACCCTAAACCTAACCCTAACCCAAACCCTAAGCCTACCCCTCACTCTAACCCTCACCCTAACCCTAACCTTAACACTCGCCCTAACCCTCACACTAACACCCTTGCCTAACCCTAAACCTAACCCTAAACCTCACACTAAACCTAACCCTCACCCAAACCCTAACCCTACCCTTCACTCTAACCCTTACCCTAACCCTAACCCTAACCCTCATCCTAATCCTAACCCTAACACTCACCCTCACCCTACCTCTCACCTTAACACTAATTCGCACCCTAACCCTCACCCTAAAACTAACCCTCACTCTAACCCTAACCCTCACCCTCAGCCTAAACCTCACACTAATCCCACCACTAACTCTAACCCTCACAATCACCCTAACCCTCACCCTAACCCTAATCCTATCCCTAACCTAACACTCACCCTAACCCTAAACCTCACTCTAACCCTAACCCTCTCCCTCACATTAATCCTAACACTAACCCTAAACCTCACACAGACCCTAACCCTCACCCTAACCCTAATCCTATCCCTAACCTAACCCTCACCCTCACCCTAACCCTAACCCTAAACCAAACCCTCACCCTCACCCTAACCCTTATAGTCACCCTTGCGCTAACCCTCACACTAACCCTAAACCTCACCCTAACCCTAACCCTAACCCTCACGCTCACCCTCAACTTCACCCTCAGCCTAACCCTAACCCTAACCCTAATCCTAAACCTAACACTCCCCCTCAACTTCACACTAACCATTACCCTAACCATAACCCACATATTAACCCGAAACCTATTCTTAACCCTAAACCTCACCCTAACACTAACCCTAACCTGAACCCTCAACCTACTCCTTACCCTAACCCTAACCCTAACCATCAACCTCACCCTAACACTCACCCTTACCCTTAAACTCACCCTAACCCTAACCTTAATCTTAAATCTAACACTCCCCCTAACCCTAACCCTCACCCTAAACTTAACCCTCACTCTCACCCTAACCCTTAGCCTAACCCTAACTCTAATCCTACCCCTAACGCTCACCTAAACCTCCCCTAACCCTCACCCTAACACTAACCCTAACCCTCACCCTAACCCACACCCTAACCTTCAACATAACCCTTAACCTTACCCTCACCCTCAATATAATCCTAACCCTAACCCTAAAACTCAAAGTAACCCTCACACTAATCCTAATCCTAACCATAACCCTAACCCTCACACTAACCCTCAACTAACCCTCACCCTAACGCAAAACCTCAATCTCTCCCTAAACCTCACCCTAACCCTTAGACTCCAATAACCCTCAACCTATCCCTAACCCTAACCCTCACACTAAACCTAAGCCTCAGCCTAAACCTAAACCTCAACCTAAGCCTCACCCTAACCCTAACCGTAAACCTCACCCTAACACTAACCCTAACCCTAACCCTAAGCCTCACTCAACGCTAACACTAACCCTCACCCTAACAATAACCCTAACCCAAACCCTAACCTTAAACTTAACCCTCACCCTAACCCTCATCCAAACACTCATGCTAACCATAACCCTCAATCTCACCCTAACCATCACCCTAACCCTCACCTAACCCTAACCCCAACCCTAAACCTCACACTAAACCTAACCCTCACCCAAACCCTAACCCTACCCCTCACTCTAACCCTCACCCTAAACCTAACCCTAACCCTCACACTAAACCTAACCCTCACCCTACCCCTAACCTATACCTCACTCTGACCCTCACCCTCACCCTAACCATCACCCTAACTCTTATAGTCACCCTCAGCCTAACCCTCACACTAAACCTAAACCTCACCGTAACCCTAACCCTAAACCTCACGCTCACCCTCAACTTCACCCTCGCCCTAACTCTAACCCTAACCCTAACCCTAAACCTAACCATCCGCCTCACCATCACACTAACCATTACCCTAACCATAACCCTCATATTAACCTTAACCCTAATACTAACCCTAAACCTCACCCTAACCCTAACCCTAACCCTCACACTAAACCTAACCCTATCCCTCATTCTAATCCTCATCCTAAACCTAATCCTAACCCGAACCCTCACCCTAACTGTAACCCTCACCCTCACCCTAATCCTCAGCCTAACCCAAACCCTAACCCTAATCCTAAACCTCACCCTCACCCTCACCCTCACCCTCAGCATAACCCAAACCAAACCCTAATCCTAACACTAATCCTCACCCTCAACCTAACCCTAACACTAACACTAAACCTCACCCTAACCATCACCCTCACCCTCAACCTAACCCTAACCCTAACACTAACCCTCACCCTGACCCTAACCCTCACCCTAACCCTTACCCTAACTCTAAACCAAGGCGTCACTGCAAGCATAGAACTAACCCTCACCCTAACCTTAAACCTAAACATAACCCTAATCCTAACCCTCACCCTAACTTTCACCCTAACCCTAAACCTATCTCTAACCCTCACCCTCAGACTAACCCTAACCCTAAACCTTACCCTCACCCTAACCCTAACCCAAACTGTAAATTTCACACTAACCCTAATACTCACCCTAACCCTAACCCTCAGGCTAACCCTAAACCTACCCCTCACCCTAACCGTCACCCTAACCCTAACCCTAACACTCAACCTAACACAAACCCTAAACCTCACCCTCACCCTAACCCTCACCGTCACCCTAACCATCACCCTAACCCGAACCCTCACCCACAACCTAATCCCCAATGTCACCTGAACCCTCACCCTCACCCTAACCTTCACCCTAAACCTAACACTACTTCTAACCCTGAACCAAACCCTCACCCTAACCCTAATCCTAACGCTCACCCTAACCTTCACCCTCACCCTAACCGGAACCTGAACCCTAATCCTAACCCTCACACTAAACCTAACCCTGACCCTCACCCTAACCCTCACCCTAACCCTCATCATCACCCAAACCGTCAAAATAACCCTAATAAGAAACCTAAATCTCACCCTCACTCTAACCCTAACCCTCACACTAAACCTAACCCTTAACCTAAACCCCAACCTAACCCTAACCATAACCCTCACCCTAACACTCACCCTAAACCTAACCCTAATTCTAAACCTCAACCTAACACTCACCCTAACCCTAACGCTAACCCTCACCCTCACACTCAACCTAACCCTTACCCTCACACTAACTCTAACCCTAACCCTAAACCTAATGCTTACCCAAACCCTCACCCTCACCCTAAACCTCACCTTAATCCTTACCCTCACCCTCACCCTCAGCCTAACCCTAAACCTAACCATAATCCTAACCCTAATCCTCACCCTCACCTTCACCCTAACTCTAACTTTAACCCTAACCCTAACCCTCACCCTCACCCTCACCCTAACCCTAACCCTAAACTTAAACCTCACCCTAAACCTAACCCTCACCTTAAACCTAACCATAACCCTCATCCTCACCCTAACCCGAACTCTAAACCTAAACCTCACCCTAAAGCTAATGCTAACCCTAACCCTCAATCTCACCCTCTTATTCTAACCGTAATCCAAACCCTAAACCTGACCCCCACACTAAGCCTAACCCTATCCCTAACCCTAACCCTAACCCTAACCCTAACCCTAGCCCTAAACATTACCCTAACCCTCACCCTCATCCCAACCCTCACCATCACCCTAACCCTAACCCTAACCCTCACACTCACCCTAACCCTAAACCTAACCCTAATACTAAACCTAACCTTCACGCTCAACTTCACTCTAACCCTAACACTAACCCTAACACTCACCCTCACCCTCACACTAACCCTAACCCTCACCCTAAACCTCACCCTAATCCTAACCCTAACCCTAACCCTAACCCGCACCTTAACCCTAACCCTAAAACTAACCCTCACCCTCACCCTTATCCTAACCATCACCTTCACCCTAACCCTAACCCTAACATTAACCCTAACCCTAACCCTCACCCTCACCCTAACCCTCACCGTCACTATAACTCTCCCCCTAAACCTAACACTCAAACACAGCCTAACCCTCATCCTCACCCGAACCCTCACACTCATCCTAAATCTCACCCTCACCCTGACACTCACCCTCAGCCTAACCCTATCCCTCACCTTCACCCTCACCCTAAGCCTAACCCTAACCCTAACCCTAGTCATAAACTTAACCCTCACCCTCAACGTCAACCTAACCCTAAACCTAAACCTAACCCTATCCCTCACCCTCACCATCAACATAACCCTAACCCTAACCCTAACACTCACCGTGACCCTAACCCTCACCCTAACCCCATCCTAAACCTCACCCTAAACCTTACCCTAACATTAACCCTAACCCTAAATTTAACCCTCACTCTAACCCTCACACTAAACCTAACCCACACCCTCACCCTAACCCTACCCCTACCCTACCCCTAACCCTCACCCTCACCCTCAGCCTAACCCTAACCCTAACCCAAATCCTAACCCTAACCCTCAACCTCACCATCATCCTAACACTAATGCTAACCCTAACCCTCATACTAGCCCTAACTCTCACCCTAACTCTTACCTAAACCAAACACTCCCTCTCACCCTCACCCTCACACTCACCCTCAGCCTAACCTTAACCCTAACCCTAATCCTTAACATAACCCTCACCCTCACCCTCACCCTAACCCTAACAATAAGCCTAACCCTAAACCTAACCCTAACTTTAACACTCACCGTAATACTAACATTGACATTTAACCTAACCCTAACCCTCACCCTAACCCTAACCCTCATCCTAACCCTAACCCTAACCCTCACCCTGACCCTAACCCTCACCGTAACCCTTACATTCAACCTCACCCTCAGCCGAACCCTGAACCCAACCCTAACCCTAACCCTAACCCTGATCCTCACCCTAACCCTAAACCTAACCCTAACCCTAACCCTAACCCTCACCCTATCCCTAACCCTAAACATAACCATAACCCTCACCCTAACCCTAACCCTAACCCTCACCTTAACCCTAACCCTAACCCTCAACCTCAACCTAGCTCTCACCCTAACCCTAATCTGCACCCTACACCTCACCCTAACCATAACCCTCACTCTACCCCTAACCCTCTCTCTCACCCTAGACTTCACCCTAATCATAATCCTAACCGTAAACCTCACCCTCACCCTAGCCCTCACCCTAAACCTAACCCTATCCTTAACCCTAACCCTCACCCAAACTCTAACCCTAACAACAACCCTAACCCTCACCCTCACCCTAACCCTCACCCTAACCCTTACAGTCAACCTCAAACTCACCCTCAGCCTAACCCTAACCCTAATCCTAATCCTAAACCTAACACTCCCCTTCCCCCTCCCCCTAACCCTACCCATAATACTCACCCTAAACCTAACCCTAACCCTCACACCCACACAAACCCTATCCCTAACCCTCATCCTACCCCTTACCCTAACCTTAACCCTAACCGTAACCCTCACCCTCAACCTAACCCTTACCCTAAACCTTACCCGCACCATAACCCTCACCCTAACCCTCATTCTCACCCTCACCCTCTCCCTAAACCTAACCGTAACCCTCACACTAACCCTAACTCTAACCCTCACCCAAACCCTCACCCTAATACTCATGCTAACCCTAACACTCAGTCTCACCCTAACGCTCACCCTAACATTTACCCTCACCCTAACCCTGACCCTCACCCTCAGAATTACCCTCACCCTCACCTGAACACAAACCCTCACCATAACCCTCACCCTCACCATAAATATCAACATAACCCTAACCCTCACCCTAACCCTAAACCTAACCCTCATCCTAACCCTCACCCTCACCCTCACCCTCACACTAAGCCTAATCCTCACCCTCACCCTAGCCCTCACCCTAACCCTAACCCTAACAGTCACCCTAACCCTCAACCTCACCATAGTCTTTACCCTAACCCTAACCCTCCCTTACCTAACCGAAACCCTCACCCTCAAACTCACACTAACCCTCACACTCACCCTCAAATTAACCCTAACCCTAATCCAAACCCTAACCTTCACCCTCACCCTAAACCTCACCCTAACCCTTACCCTCACTCTAACACTAACCCTAACCCTCATACTAAACCTAACCCTAACACTAACCCTAACCCTAACCATAACCCTCACCCTCAACCTCACCTTCACCCTAAACCTAACCCTAACACTAAACCAAATGCTCACCCTAAACCTAACCCTCACTCTAACCCTAACCCCAGCCCTCAACCTCACTCTAACCCCAACCCTAACTTTAACCCTCACCCTAACACTGACTCTAACCCTAACCCTCACTCTCACCCTAGCCCTCACGCTAACACTTACCCTCATCGAACCCTAACCCTAACCCTCACAATAAACCTAACTCTCACGCAAAACCTAACCCTGCTCCTCACACTAACACTCACCCTAACCCTAACCTTGACCCTCACCTTAAACCTAACCTAACCCTAACCCTCACCCTCACCTTAGCTCTCACCCTAATCCTAATTCACACCCAAACCATCACCCAAAACATAACCCTCACTCTAACCCTTACCCTCACTCTCACCCTAACCCACACACTAATCCTAACCCTCACCCCAACCCTAACCCTCACCCTAACCCTAACTCTATCCTTAAGCCTATCCCTCACGAAAACTCTAACCCTAAACCCAACACTAACCGTCACCCTCATCCTAACCCTTACAGTCACCCTCACCATAACCCTCACACTAACCCTAAACCTCACCGTAACGCTAACCCTAAACCTCACGCTTAACCTTAACCTCACCCTCAGCATAAACCTAACCCTCACCCTCACCCTTACCCTTAACCTCATCCTAACACTAACCCTAACTTTAACCCTCACCCTAACCCTCCGCCTAACAGTCACGCTAACCCTAACCCTCACTCTCACCCTAAACCTCACCTAACCCTTACCCTTACTTAATCCTAACCCTAACCCTCACACTAAACCTAACTCTCACCCTAACCCTAACCATATCCCTCACTCTAACCCTCATCTTATCACTAACCCTAACCCTCACCTTAAGCCTAACCCTAACCCTAATCCGCACTCTAACCCTCACTCTATCCATAACCCTCACTCTAACCCTAACCCTCACACTCAACCGAAACCTCACACTAATCCTAAACCTAACTGTAACCCTCACACTCACCCTAACCCTCACCCTAACCCTAACCCTTACTTAATCCTAACCCTAACCCTCACACTAAACCTAACTCTCACCCTAACCCTAACCATATCCCTCACTCTAACCCTCATCTTATCACTAACCCTAACCCTCACCTTAAGCCTAACCCTAACCCTAATCCGCACTCTAACCCTCACTCTATCCATAACCCTCACTCTAACCCTAACCCTCACACTCAACCGAAACCTCACACTAATCCTAAACCTAACTGTAACCCTCACACTCACCCTAACCCTCACCCTAACCCTAACCCTTACTTAATCCTAACCCTAACCCTCACACTAAACCTAACTCTCACCCTAACCCTAACCATATCCCTCACTCTAACCCTCATCTTATCACTAACCCTAACCCTCACCTTAAGCCTAACCCTAACCCTAATCCGCACTCTAACCCTCACTCTATCCATAACCCTCACTCTAACCCTAACCTTCACCCTCACCCTAAACCTCACACTCACCCTAACCCTAACTGTAACCCTCAACCCCACCCTCACACTCACCCTCACACTCACCCTCACCATCACCCTAACCTTAACCCGAATTTAGATGCCGGCAGGCCACCTGGTACTTCGGGTGAACATCTCCTTGTAAAACCTAAGCCTAAGCCTAACCCTAACGCTAATCCTCGCCCTCATCCTAACCCTCACCCTCACCCTCACCCTAACCCTCACCCTAAACCTCACCCTCTCCCTCTCCCTAAACCGAACCCTCACCCTCACCCTAACACTAACTCTCACCCTAACCCTAAACATAATCCTCACCCTAACCCTAACCCTCATACTAACCTTCACCCTCACCCTAACCCTCACCCTAAACCTAACCCGAGCCCTCACCCTCGCCCTAACCCTAACCCTCACCCTAACCCTCACACTAACCCTAACCCTTACCCTCACCCTAACCCTCTCCCTAAACCTCACCCTCTCCCTAACCCTCACCCTAACCCCAACCCTAACACTAAACCTAACCCTAAACCTCACCCTAAGGCTAACCCTAAACCTCACCCTAACCCTCACCCTCACACTAAACCTCACACTCACACTAACCCTAAGCCTCAACCCCACTCTCACACTCACCCTCACCCTCACCCTAACCCTAACCCGAACTTTGCACCCGGCAGGCCTCCGGGTATTCTGGGTGAACATCTCCTTGTAAATCCTAACCCTAACCCTCACCCTAATTCTAACCCTAAACCTAACCCTCTCCATAACCATAACCCTAACCCTCACCCTCACCCTAACCCTTACCCGAACCCTAACCCTCCCCCTCCCCCTAACACTAACCCTAACCCTAATCCTGAACCTAACCCTCACCCTCACCCTAACCCTAACCTGAACCCGAACCCTAACCCTCACACTCACACTCACCCTAACCCTAACATTAACCCTAACCTTCACCCTCACCCTCAACCTAACACTAACCCTCATCCTAACCCTAACCCTAACCCTAACCCTAACCCTCACCCTCAACCTAAACCTCACCCTAACCCTAAACAAAACCCTAACCCTAACCCTCACCATAACCGTAACCCTAACCCTCACCCTAACTGTAACCCTAACCGTTAACCGCCTCCTAACCCTAACTCTCACCCTCAACCTAACCCTCACCCTAACCCTAACCCTAACCCTCACCCTAACCGTTAAGGTTAAACTCATCCTAACCCTCACCCTCACTTTAAACCTCACCGTAACCCTAACCCTAACCCTCACCCTCACCCCAACCCTCACTCTCACCCTAACCCTAACCCTCACCCTCACCCTAACCCTAAAACTATCCCTAACCCTAACCTTCACCCTCACCCTCACCCTAAACCTAACCTGAATCTTGGTACCGGCAGACATCTGGGTGTTCCGGGTGAACATCTCCTTGTAAATCCTAACCCTAACCCTCACCCTAATTCTAACCCTAACCCTAACCCTCACCCTAACCACAACTCTAACCCTCACCCTCACCCTAACCTTCACCCTAACCCTAACCCTCCCACTCCCCCTCCCCCTAACACTAACCCTAACTCTAATCCTGAACCTAACCCTCACCCTCACCCTAACCATAACCCTAACCCTCACCCTCACCCTCACACTCACCCTAACCCTAACATTAACCCTAACCCTCACCGTCACCCTCAACCTAACACTAACTCTCATCCTAACCCTAACCCTAACCCTCACCCTCAACCTAAGCCTCACCCTGACCCTAAACAAAACCCTAACCCTAACCCTCACGCTAACCGTAACCCTAACCCTCACCCTAACTGTAATCCTAACCCTAAACCACCTCCTAACCCTAACTCTCACCCTCAACCTAACCCTAACCCTAACCCTCACCCTAAACTTAACAGTCATCCTAACCCTCACCCTCACTTTATACCTCACCGTAACCCTAACCCTAACCCTCACCCTCACCCCGACCCTCACTCTCACCCTAACCCTAACCTTCACCCTAACCCTAACCCTAAACCTAACCTTAACCCTCACCCTCACCCTCACCCTCACCCTAACCCTAACCCGAATCTTGATACCGGCAGACATCCGGGTGTTCCAGGTGAACATGTCCTTGTAAATCCTCCGTGGTTTCTTCTACACCCGTGAAGTTTGGCAAGGGTAAGCAGTTTGCATTGCTACACAATTGTGCCTGCAGACCTCAGTCGCGGTTGCAAACATTCAGACCTGGCGTCAAGATAGGCTTGTCCCTGTAGGACACTGCCAGCTGACTGGGAATATTTGCTTCCCTTTATTCTCACATGAGTGCTACTGATTACAGCTTAGATGACTACACTCTACTCAACCTGAGGAGTGAGTTGAACCTCTACTTATGGCACTCTGTGAAAGTTTGGAGAAATAGAACTCAGTTGTTTGGGACACGACCACTGTCTATTCAGGACTATGGACGGCAATGGCTATATCAGGCTCTAATTAATCAACGGTTGTGTTCATCAGAATGACCTCGGCCACGAACAATCAGAATAAGGTTCTGAGTTATTGCAACATAGGAGCGTTTCACTCCTTTCAAGGCTTCTGAGGAAGAATTCCAGAATCTTGCTGCCGGCAGGCTTCCGGGTGTTCTGAGTGAACATCTCCTTGTAAATCCTAACCCTAACCCTCACCCTAATTCTAAACCTAACCCTAACCCTCACCCTAACCATTACCCTATTCCTCACCCTAACCCTAACCCTCACCGTAAACGTAACCCTAAACCTCACCCTCTCCTTAACCATAACCCTCACCCTCACCCACTCTAACCCTCAACCGAACCCTAACCCTCACCCTCACCCTCTCCCTAACACTAACCCTAACCCTAACCCTAACCCTCACAATCAACCTAAGCCTCACTCTAACCCAAAACATAACCCTAACCCTAACCCTCACCCTCACCCTAACCCAAACCCTCACTAACCGTAACCCTAACCCTAAACCTCCTCCTAAACCTAACTCTCACCCTCAACCTAACCCTTACCCTAACCCTCACCCTCACCCTAACCCTTACTCTAACCCTCACCCTCACCCTAAACATCACCCTTAACCCTTACTCTCACCCTAAACCTAACCCTAATGCTCACCCTAAACTTAAACCTCACCCTAACACTCAAACTCACCCTAAACCTCACTCTAACCCTAACCCTAACCCTCACCCTCAACCTCACTCTCACACTCACCCTAATCCACACCCTAACTCTAACCCTAACCCTAACCATAACCCTAACCCTCACCATCACCCTCACACTCACCCTCACCCTAACCCTAACCCGAATCTTGCTGCCGGCAGACCTCCGGGTGTTCCTGGGTGAACATCTCCTTGTAAATCCTCCGTGTTTTCTTCTACACCCATGAAGTTTGGCAAGGGTACGCAGTTTGCATTGCTGCATATTTGCGCCTGCAGACGACTGCCATGGTTGCAAACATTCAGACCTGGCAGCCAGATAGGCTTGTCCCCTTAGGACACTACCAGCTGACTAGGAATATCTACTTCCCGTTCTTCTCACTTGAGAGTTACTAATTATAGCTTTGACGCCTACACTCTACACAACCTGAGGAGTAAGTTGAAACTCCACTTATGGCACTCTGTGAAAGTTTGGAGATTTGGACCTCAGTTGTTTGGGACGTGACCACTGTCCATCCAGGTCTATGGACGGCACTGGTTATATCAGGCTCTAATTAGTCCAAGGTTGTGTTCAGCCGAATGACCTCTGCCGGGAACACACTGAATGAACTTCTGAGTTCTTGCAACATAGGAGCGTTTCACTCTTTTCAAGGCTTAGTAGGAAGAATTCCAGAATCTTGCTGCCGGCAGCCCTCCGGGTGTTTGCGGTGAACATCTCCCTGTAAATCCTCCGTGGTTTCATCTACAACCGTGAAGTATGGCAAGGGTACGCAGTTTGCATTCCTGCACAATTGTGCCTGCAGAGCTCTGCCGCGGTTGCAAACATTCAGACGTGGCAGCCAGATAGGCTTCTCCCTGGAGGACACTGCCAGCTGACTGGGAATATCTGCTTCCTGTTTTTCTCACCTGAGTGCTACTGATTACAGCTTTGATGGCTACACTCTACTCAACCTGAGGAGTAAGTTGAACCTCTACTTATGGCACTCTGTGAAAGTTTGGAGAACTAGAACTCAGTTGTTTGGGACACGACCACTGTCCATCCAGGACTATAGACAGCACTGGCTATATCAGGCTCTAATTAATCGACGGTTGTGTTCATCAAAATGACCTCGGCCACGAACAATCAGAATAAGGTTCTGAGTTATTGCAACATAGGAGCATTTCACTCCTTTCAAGGCTTCTGAGGAAGAATTCCAGGAACTTGCTGCCGGCATGCTTCCGGGTGTTCTGGGTGAACATCTACTTATAAATCCTAACCCTAAACCTCACCCTAATTCTAACCCTAACCCTAACCCTCACCCTAACCATTACCCTAACCCTCACCCTAACCCTAACCCTAACCCAAACCCTCACGCTCACGCTAAACCTAACCCTAACCCTCACCCTCACCCTAAAACTAACCTAACCCTTACCCTCACACTAACCCTCAACCTAACCCTAAACCTACCCCTAACCCTAACCCTCACCCTAACCATAACCCTCACCCTAAAACTAACCCTAACCCTTACCATCACACTAATACTCACCGTCACCCTAACCCGCACCCTAACCTAATCCTTACCCTCAACCTATCCCTCACCTTCACCCTAAACCTCACCCTCATCCTAACCCTCACCCTCACTCTCACCCTCACACTAACTGTAACCCTCACCCTAACCCTAACCCTCACCCTAACCCTAACCCTAACGTTCACACTTTCCCTAAACCTAACCCTAACCATAAACCTCACCCTAAACCTCACCGTAACCCTAATTCTAATCCTCATTCTAACCCTCACCCTAACCCTAACCCTCACCATAAAACTCACCCTCACACTAACCCTCACTCTAACCCACCCCCTAACCCTAACCCTAAATCTCACCTTCACCCTAACCCTCACCCTGACCTTCACCCTCACCTTAACCCTCACCCTAACATAAACCCTAAACATAACCCTCATTCTAACCCTAATCCTAACGCTAAACCTCAACCTAACCCTAACCTTCACCATCACCCTAACCCTCACACTAAATCTAACACTTACACTCATGCTAACCCTCACCCTCACCCTAACCTTCACCCTAAAACTAACCCTCACCCTCACCATAACCCTCACCCTCACCCTCACCATAACCCTAACCCTAAACCTAAGGCTAACCCTCACCCTAATCTTAACCCTACACTTAACGCTCACCGTCACCCTAAGCCTAAACCTAACCCTCACCCTAACCCTAAACTTGACCCTAACCCTCACCCTCACCCTAACCCTTACCCTAACACTAATTCTCACCCTCACCCTCACCCTAACTCTAACCCTAACCCTAACGCTCACCCTCACCCTCATCCTAACTCTAACCCTAACCCTAACGCTCACCCTCACCCTCATCCTCACCCTCACCCTCACCCTCACACGAATCTTGCTGCCGGCAGGCCCCGGGGTGTTCTGGGTGAACATCTCCTTGCAAATCCTAACCCTAACCCTAATCCTAATCCTATCCCTAACCCTCACCTTCACCCTCACCATCACCCTCACCCTAACCCTCACCCTAAACTTAACCCTAAACCTCCCCCTAACCCTAACCCGCACCATAACCCTAACCCACACCCTAACCCTCACCCTATCGCTAAACCTCACCTGCACCCTAACCCTCACGTTAACCCTCACCCTCACCTTAAAACTCACCCTAACCCTAACCCTCACCCTAACCTTAACACTCACCCTAACCCTAACCCTCACTCTCACCCTCACCCTAACCCTCACCCTCACCCTAACCCTCACCCTCACCCTAACGCTAACCCTAAACCTAACCCTCACCCTAACCCAAACTGGAACCCTCACACTCTCCATAATCCTAACCCTCAACATAAACCCCACCCTAACCCTCACTATAACTCTAAACCTAAACCGCACCCTAAACTTAACACTCAACCTAACCCTCACCCTCACGCTAACCCTCACCTTAACCCTAAACCTAAAACTCACCCTCACCCTCAATCTCATCCTAAACCTCATCCTCACCCTAACCCTGAAACTCAACCTAACCCTCCCCCTAACCCTAACCCTTACCGTCTCCTAACCCTAACCTTCATCCTAACCCTCACCCTAACACTAACCCTAAAACTAACCCTAACCCTCACCCTAACCCTCACCATAATGCTCAACCTAAACCTCACCCTCACCCTAACCCTCACCCTAACCCTCAACTTAACACTAACCCTAGCCTCACCCCAACCCTCACCCTTACCCTAAACCTAACCGTAACCCTCACCCTCACACTAACCGTAAAGCTCACCCTTATCCTCATCCTAAACTTAACCCTAACCCTCTTCCTCACCCTCAACCTAACCGACACCCTAAAACTCACTCTAACCCTCACCCTAAACTTAACCCAAAACCTCACCATAAATTTAACACTCACTCTAACCCTCACCCTCACCATAATCCTTACACTCACACTAAGCCTCACCCTCACCCTAAACCTCAACCTAACCCTAACCCTAAACTTAACACTAACACACATCCTCACCCTCAACCTAAACCTAACCCTAACCCTAAGCCCACCGTAACCCTAACCCTCACCCTAACCGTAAACCTAACCCTCACCCTCTCCCTAAACCTAAACCTCACCATAACCCTCACCCTAACCCTCACCCTAACCCTAACCCTAACACTAACTGTCACCCCTACCCTTACCCTCAGCCTAACCTTCAACCCAACCCTAACCCTAACCCTCACCCCAATCCTCACCCTAACCCTAAGCTTAACCCTCACCCTCACCCTAACCCTAACCCTCATCTACACCCTAACCCTCACCCTAAACCTAAACCTAAACCTAACCCTCACCCTCACCCTGACCCTCAGCCTAATCCTCACCCCATCCCTAACCCTAACCCTCACCCCAATCCTCGCCCTAACGCTCACCCTAACCCTCACCCTAACCCTAACCCTAACCCTCACCATAACCCTCACCATAACCATAACCCCAACCATAACCGTCACCATAAACCTCACCCTAACCCTCACCCTCACCCTAACCCTCACCCTAACCCCAACCCTAATGATAACTGTCACCCTCACCCTGACACTCAGCCAAATCCTCCCCCAACCAAACCCTAACCCTTACCCCAACCATCAACCTAACCCTATCCTAACTCTAATCCTCATCCTAAACCTAAACCTAACCCTCACCCTGACCCTAACCCTCACTCTCACCCTAACCCTAACCTTCACCGTAACCCTCACCCTAACCCTCACCCTCACCGTAACCCTCACACTCACACTAACCCTCACCTTAAACCTCAATCTAACGCTAACCCTAACCCTAACCCTCACCCTCACCCTAACCCTAACCCTAACCCTACGCCTAAACCTAATCCTAAACCTCACCCTAACCCTCACGCTAAACCTCATGCTCTCCCTAAACCTACCCCTCACCATAACCCTAACCCTCACCCTAACCCTAAACCTAAACCTCACCCTAACCCTAACCCTCACCCTAACCCTCACCCTCACCCTAACCCTAACACTAACCCTAACCCTAATCCTCACCCTCACCATTATCCTCACCCTAACACTCAACCTAAACCTAACCCTAAGCCTCACCCCAACCCTCACCTTAACCCTAACCCTAAACCTAACACTAACCCTCACCGTCAAACTAACCCTAAACCTCACCCTAAACCTCACCCTAAACTTAACAATAACCCTCACCCGCACCCGCACCCTCACCCTTTCCCTCATCCTAACCCTCACCCTAAACCTAACCCTAACCCTCACCCTAACCCTAACCCTCACCCGATCCTTTAACCTAATCCTGAGCCTAACACTCACCCTAACCCTCATCCTCACCCTATCCCTCACCCTAACACTAACCCGCACCCTAATCCTAACCCTCACCCTAACTCTAACTTTCACCCTAACCCTCACCCTAATCCTAACCCTAACCCTCACCCTAAATTTAACACTCACCCTAACCCTCACCCTCACCGTAAACCTCACCCTAACCTTAACCCTAACCCTCACCCTCACCCTAACCCTCACTCTCACCCTCACCCTAACCCTCAACCTAACCGTAACCCTCATACTAGCCCTCACCCTCACCCTAACCCTCACCCTAACCCTAACCCTAAACCTCACCCTCACCCTCACACTTACCCTAAACCTCACCCTCATCCTCACCCTAACCCTAAACCTCACCCTTTCCCTAACATTAACCCTCACCCTAACCCTCACCATAACCCTCACCCTAAACCTAACCCTAACCCTCACCCTCACCCTGACACTCAGCCTAATCCTCATTCAAACCCTAATCCAAACCCTCACCCCAACCCTCACCCTAACCTTAACCCTCACCCTAACCCTCAGCCTAAACATAACCCTAACCATCACTTTCACCCTCACCCTAACTGTCACGCTAAACCTCAATCTAACCCTCACCCTAACCTTAACAAAAACCCTCACCATAATCCTAACCCTCACACTAACCCTAACCCTCTCCCTAACCCTCACACCAACCCTCACCCTCATCCTAACACTCTCTTTCACCCTAACCCTCACCCTCACCCTCACTCTCACCCTAACCCTAACCCTAAAACTCACCCTAATCCTAACCCTCACCCTAACCCTAATCCTAACCTCACCTTCTCCCTAATTGTAACCCTCACCCTAACCCTAACCCTAAACCTAAACCTAAACATCACCCTCACGCTAAACCTCACCCTAACCCTCACCCTAACCCTCACCCTAACGCTAACCCTCACACTCACCCTAACCCTCACCCTAATCCTCACCCTCACCCTAAACCTCACTCTAACCCTAAACCTCACCCTAACCCTAACCCTAACCCTCACCCTAAACTTAATCCTCACCCTAACCCTCAACCTCACCCTCACCCTAACCCTAACCCTAAACCTCACCCTTACCCTAACCCTCACCCTAACCCTTACCCTAAACCTAACCCTAACCCTAACCCTAACCCTAAACCTCACCCTAAACTTTACCGTAACCCTGATCCTAACCCTCAACCTAACCCTCACCCTCACCCTATCCTTCACCCTCACCCTAACCCTCACCTCACACTAACCCTCACCCTAAACCTAACCAAAACCTCACCCTAACCCTCCCCCTCTCCCTTAACTTAACCCTCACCCTAACGTCACCCTAACACTAACCCTAACCCTAACCCTCACACTCACTCTAATCCTCACCCTAACCTTACTCTAAAACTAATCCTATCCCTCACAATACCCTTAACACTCACCCTAAACTACACCTTAACCCTAAAGCTAATGATCACGTTCACCCTCAACCTCACCCTTACCCTCACTCTCACCCTTAGCCTAAACCTCACCATCACCCTCACCCTAACCCTCACCCTCAACCTAACCCTAACCCTAAACCTAACCCTGACCCTCACCCTAACCCTAACCATAAACCTAACCACTACCCTAACCCTAAACCTCACCATCATCCTAATCTTCACCCTAACCCTCACCCTAATCTTAACATTAACCCTAAACCTCACCCTCACCCCCAACCTAACCCTAACCCTCACCCTAATCCTAACCCTAACCCTAACCCTTACCCTCACCCTAACGCTCAACCTAACCCTAAACCTAACGCTAACCCTAACCCTCACCCTAACCCCAACCCTCACACTAACCCTAACCCTAACCCTAAACCTCCCCCTAACCCTAACCCGCACCGTCATCCTAACCCTCACCCTAACATTAACACTCACCCTAAACCTAACATTAACTCTAACCCTCACCCTCACCTTAACCGTCACCCTAACGCTAACCCTAAATCTCCACCGAACCACTACCAGCACCCTCATCCTAACCCTCACCATAACCCTCACCCTAACGCTAAACCACACCTTCATCCTAACCCTCACCTTAACCCTCACCCTCACCCTAAACCTCACCCTAACCCTAAAACTCAATCTCACGCTCACCTTCACCATCACCCTAACCCTCACCCAAAATCTCACCCTAACCCTCACACTGATGCTAACCCTCACCCTCACCCTAACCCTCACCCTTACCCTAACCCTCACCCTCACCCTAACCCTCACCTAATCCTCACCCTCACCCTAACCCTCACCCTAACCCTAACCCTAACCCTAACCCTCACCCTAAACTTAACCCTCACCCTCATCCTCTCCCTAACCCTAACTCTAAACCTCACCCTAACCCTATCCCTAACAGTCACCCTCTCCCTAACCCTAACACTCAACTTAACCCTCACCCTAAAACTAATCCTAACCCTAACCCTAACCCTAACCCTCACCATCAAATTAATCCTAACCCGAACCCTCACCCTAACCCTAATATTAAACCCAACCCTCACCATCACCCTCACCCTAATCCAAACACTCACCCTAACCCTAACACTAACCTTAAACCTTACCCTCAACCTAACCCTCACCCTAACTCTAAACCTAAACCAAACCTTAACCCTCAACCTATCGCTAAACCTCACCCTCACCCTAATCCTCACCTTAACCCCAGCTCTCACCCTAAACCTCACCCTAAACCTAACCCTAACCCTCAACCTCACCCTATCCCTAAGCCTCACCCTAACCCTCATCCTAAACGTCACCCTAAACTTAACCCTCACCCTAACGCTAACCCTCACACTCACCCTAACCCGAATCTTGCTGCCAGCAGGCCTCTGGGTGTTCCTGGTGAACATCTCCTTGTAAATCCTAACACTACCACTAATCATAATCCTAACCCTAACCCTCACCCTCACCCTCACTCTCACCCTAACCCTAACCCTCAAACTCACCCTCACCCTCACCATAAACCTCACACTCACCCTAACCCTAACCCTCACCCTCACTGTAACCCTCACCCTAAAATTAAATCCTAACCCTCACCCTAACCTTCACCCTAAACCTAACCCCAAACCTCACCCTCACACTAACCCTCACCATCACCCTAAACCTCACCCTAACGCTAACCCTAACTCTAACCCTCACCCTCATCCTCACAATAACCCTCACCCTAACCCTAAGCCACACCTAACCCTAAACCTCACCCTCTCCCTAACCCTAACCCTCATCATAACCCTAATCCCAACCCTCACACTAACCCTATACCTAACCCTAACCCTCAACCTAACCTTAACCCTCACACTAAACCTCACCCTCACCTTCAACCTAACACTAACCTTCAAACTCCCCCTCCCCCTCACCCTCACCCTAACCCTCATCCTAACCCTAACCCTAACCCTAAACCAAAACCTAACCATCACCCACATCCTCACACTAACCGTCACCCAAACCTCACCCTAAAACTCACCCTAACCCTAACCCTCAGCCTAACCTAAACCTCACCCCAACCCTAAACCTAACCCTCACCCTAACCCTCAACCTAACACTCACCCTCACCCTAACCCTCAACCTTTCCTTCACCCTCACCCTAACCCTCACCTTCACCCTAACCTTAACCTTCAACCTAACCCTCACCCTAAACCTAATCCTAACCTTGACCCTCATCCTCACGCTAACCCTCACCCAAAACCTCACCATAACACTCAAACTAAGCCTAACTCCAACCCTCACCCCAACCCTCACTATAACCCTAACCATAACCCTAACCCACACCCTCACCCTAACCCTCACTCTCAACTTAACCCTAACCCTCACACTCACCCTAACCCTCACCCTAAACTTAACCCTCACCCTATCACTCACCCTATCCCTAACCCTCATCCTAACCTTAACCCTAACCCTCACCATCACACAAACCCTAACCCTAAGCCTCACCCCAACCCTCACCCTAACCCTAACCCTAACCCTCACTCTCACCTTAACCCTAACCCTCACCCTAACCCTCACCCTAAACCTAACCCTAACCCTCACCCTCACCCTAACCGTCACCCTAACCCTCACCTTAAACCTAACCCTAACCTTAACCCTCACCTTAACCCTCACACTAACACTCACCCTCACAATAAACCTAACCCTCACCCTCACCCTAACCCTAAACCTAAACCTAACCCGAACCCTAACCCTCGCCATCACCCTAATCCTAACCCTAAACCTCACCCTAACCCTAACATTAACCCTAAACTTCACCCTCACCCTCACCCTCACCCTAACCCTAACCCTCACCCTAACCCAACCATAACCCTAACCCTTACCCTCACTCTAACCCTCAACCTAACCCTAAACCTAAACCTATCCCTAAACCTCACCCTAACCTTAATCCCAACCCTATCCCTAATCCTCACCTTAACCCTAAACCTCACCCTAAACCTCCACCTAATGCTAACCAACACACTCATCCTAACCCTCACCCTAACCCTCACCCTAACGTTAACTTCACCCTCACCCTATCCCTCACCTTAACCCTCACCGTCACCCTAAACCAACCTCATCCTAACACTTACCCTAACCCTAACCCTCACCCTAACCTCACCCTAACCCACACCCTCACCCTAATGCTTACCCTCACCGTAACCCTCACCCTCACCCTAAACCTCACCCTAACTCTAAACCTAAACCTCACCGTAATCCTCACCCTCAACTTCACCCTAACCCTAAACCTAACCATCACCCTAACCGTAAACCTAACCCTCACCCTCTCCCTAACTCTAACCCTCACCATTAACCTCACCCTAACCCTCCACCTATGCCTAACCCTCAGCCTCACCCTAACCCTCACCCTCACCCTAACCCTAACCCTCACCCTCACCATAAGCCTCACTCTCACACTAAATCTCAACCTCAGCCTAAACCTCACCCTAACCCTAAACCTAACCCTAACCCTAAACCTCACCCTCACCCTCACCCTGACCCTCAGCCTAACTCTCACCCCAACCCTAACCCAAACCCTCACCCAAATCCTCACCCTAACCCTAACCCTAACCTTACCCTCACCCTAAACCTAACCCTGACCCTCACCCTCACCCTAACACTCTCACCCTAACCATAATCCTCACCCTAACCCTAACCCTAAACCTCACCCTAAACATAAAACTCACCTGCACCCTCACCCTACCCTAACACTCACCCTCACCCTAACCCTAACCCTCACCATCTTGCTAACCCTAACCCTCAACATAACCCTCACCCAAACCCTCACCCTAACACTAACCCTAACCCTCACCCTCTAACTTAACCCTCACCCTCAGCCTAACCTTCACCCTCAGCCTAACCCTAATCCTCACCCTCACCCTAAGCCTAAACCTTAACCTAAGCCTAATTTTAAACCTAACTCTCACCCTAACCCTCACCCTCAACCTAATCCTCACCCTAACCCTAAGCCTAACCCTAACCCTAAAACTAATGCTAAAACTAACCTTCACCCTCACCCTCTCCCTCACCCTAACGCTAACCTAACCCTAACCCTCACTTTCACCCTCACCCTAACCCTCACACTAACCCTAACCCTAACCCTAACTCTCAAACTCACCCTAACCCTAACCCTAACCCTAACCCTCACCCTAACACTCACCCTAACCCTAACCCTAACCCTAACCCTCCAACTGACCCTAGCCCTCACGCTAAATAACCCTAATCCTAAAACTAACCCTCACCCTAACCCGCACCCTGACCATAACCATCATCATAAACCTAACCATCACCCTAAACCTAATCCAAAACCCCACTATAAACCTCGCCCTCACCCTCACCCTAATCCTAACCCTAACCCTAACCCAAATCCTAAACCTAATCCTCACCCTCACCCTCACCCTCACCCTCACCCTAACCCTAACCCTCACCCTCACCTTCAGCCTCACCCTAAGCCTCACCCTAACCCTAATCCTCACCATATCCCTAACCCTAACCCTAACCCTCACCCTCACCCTAGCCCTCACCCTAACTCTAACCCTAACCCTAACCCTCACCCTCACCCTAAAGCAAATGATCTCACTAACCCTAACCCTCATACTAAACCTCACCCTAACACGTACCTTCACCCTAACCCTAATCCTCACCCTCACCCATACCCTCACCCTAACCCGAACCCTAAACCTCACCCCAACCCTAACTCTAACATTCACTCTCACCCTAAACCTCACCCTAACACTTACCTTCACCCTAACCCTAAAACTCACCCCCATCCTAACCCTCACCCTAACCCTAAACCTAAACACAACCCTCACCCTAACACTCACCCTAACCCTAAACCTAACCCCAACCTTCACCTTAATACTCTCTCTAACTCTAACCCTCACCCTCACCCTCACCCTCATTCTGAATGTCAGCCTAAACCTAACCCTAACCCTAATGCTAACCCTAACCCTCCACCTCCCCCTCACATTAACCCTAACCCTAACACTCACCCTCACCCAAACCCTAACCCTAATCCTAACCCTCACCCTAACCCTAACCCTCACCCACACCTTAACCCTCACCCTAACCTGAACCCTCACCCTCACCCTCACCCTAACCCTCACCCTAAACATCACACTAACCCTAAACCTCACTCTAAACCTAACCCTAACCCTCACCGTAAACCTCACCCTCACCCTCAGCTTAACCCTAACACTAACCCTAATCCTAAACCTAACCATCACGCTCACGCTCCGTTCCCCCAATGCTAACCCTAACCCTCACCCTCACCCTCACCCTAACCCTAACCGTAATCCTAACCCTCACCCCAATACTAACCCTCACACTAAACCTAACCCTAACCTGCACCCTCACCCTAACCTTAACCCTAACCCTCCCTCTAACCCTCACACTCACCCTCGCCCTAACCCTCACCCTAACCCTAACCCTTACCCAAACCATAACCCTCAACCTCACCTGAACCCTCACCTTCTCCATAAGCCTAAGCCTAACCCTAACCCTAAACCTAAACCTCACCCTTATCCTCAACCCAACACTAATACTAACCCTAAAACTCACCCTCACCCTTACCCTTACCCTAACCCTAACCCTAATCCTCACCCTCACCCTCACCCACATCCTAACCCTAATCCTAACCCTAACCCTCACCCTATCCATAACCCTTACTGTAATGCTAACCCTAACCCTCACCCTCACACTAACCCTCACCCTAACCCTTACCCTCACCCTAACCCTAACCCTAACCCTAACCCTAACACTCATGCTGACCCTAACCCTCACTCTCCACCTAACCCTAACCCCAACACTCATTCTGACCCTAACCCTCACCCTAACCCTAACCCTAATCCTCATACTATCCCTAACCCTAACCCTAACCTTCACCCTCACCCCACCCCTCACCCTAACGCTAACACTAACTATAACCCTCACCCTCTCCCTAACCCTAATGGTAACTCTTATCCTCCCCCTAAACCTCACACTCATACTTACACTCACCCTAACCCTAAACTTCACCCTCACCCTAATCCTAACCCTAAACCTTACCCTCACCCTCACCCTCACCCTAACTCTAACCCTAATCCTAACCCTAAACCTCACCCTCACCCTCACCCTAACCCTAACCCTATCCATAACCCTCACCCTAAACCTAACCCTCACCCTAACCATAAACATAACCCTAACCCTCACCCTCACCCTACCCTAACCCTAACCCTCACCCTCACCCTCACTCTAATGCTAACCTTAACCCTAACCCTCACCCTAACCCTAAACCTCAACCTAACCCAAACCCTAACCCGCACCCTCACCCGCACCCTAACCCTAACCCTAATCCTCACGAGAACCCTAATCCTTACCCAAACCCGGACCCTCACGCTCTCCCTCACTCTCACCCTCACCCAAAACATCACCCTAAACCTAACCCTCACCCTAACCCTAAGTCTAACCCTAACCCTAACACTTACCCTCACCCTAACTCTCACCATCATCCTAATCCTCAACCTAACCCTAACCCTTACCTAACCTTAACCCTCACCCTAACACTCACCCTCACCCTTTTCCTCACCCTAACCCTAACCCTAACCCTAAGCCACATCCTGACCCTCACCCTCACTCTCAGCCTATACCTAACCCTAATCCTAACCCTCAACCTAACACTCACCCTCACCCTCACACTAAACATAAACCTAAACATCAGCCTCACCCTCACCCTAATGCTTACCTTAACCCTAACCTTCACCCTCACCCTCACTCTAAACCTAACACTAACCCTAAGCATAACCCTCACCCTAACCCTCACCCTCACCCTAAACCTAAGTCTCACCCTCACCATAACTATAAGCCTAACCCTAATTCTCACCCTCACCCTCACCCTAACCCTAGACCTAAACCTAAACCTCACCCTAATCATAACACTCAACCTCACCCTAACCCTCGCCCACAACCTAACCCTCACCCTAACCCTAACACTATCCCTAACCCTCACCCTCACCCTAACCCTCACGCTAACCCTTACCCTACCCTCAACCATCACACTAACCCTAACACTCACCCTAACCTTAACCCTAAACCTTACACTCACCCTCACCCTCACACTAACCCTCACCCTCAACCTAACCCTAACCCAAACCCTAATCCTAACCCTAACCCTCACCGTCACCCTCACACTAACTCTCACCCTCAACCTAACACTAACCCTAAGAGTAACCCTCACCCTAACCCTAAAGCTCACCCTAAGACTAAAAAAAATCCTAACCCATACCCTAACCTGAACCCTAACCTGAACCCTCAACCGCACCCTAACCCTCACCCACACTCTAAAAATAACCCTAACGCTAACCCTCACCCTAAACCTAACCCTAACCCTTACTCTCACCCTCAACCTAAGCCTAACCTTAACACTAAACCTAATACTAAACCTAACCCTCACCCCCAACCTCACCCTCACCCTAACCCTAACCCTCACCCTCACCCTCACCTAAACCTAATCCTAAGCCTAAGACTAATCCTAAACCTAACTCAAACCCTCCCCCTCCGCCTCACCCTCACCCTAACCCTAACCCTTATCCTCACCCTCACCCTAACCCTAACCCTCACCCTATTCGTGACCCTCACACTCAACCTGACCCTAACCCGCACCCTCACCCTACCCCTACCCCTCACCCTCACCCTCACCCTAACCCTCACACTAACCCTAAACCTCATCCAAACCCTAACCCTCAACCTCACCCGAACCCTCACCTTCTCCATAAGCCTAACCCTAACCCTAACCCTAATCCTCAACCTAACCCTCACCCTCACCCTCAACCTTATCCTAAACTTAACACTAACACTAACCCTAAACATCACCAGAACCCTAACCCTCACCCTTATCCTAACCCTAATCCTCACCCTCACCCACACCCTAACCCTAACCCTAAGCCTAACCCTCACCCTATCCATAACCCTTACCCTCATGCTAACCGTAACCCTCACCCTCACACTAACACTCACCCTAACCCTTACCCTCACCCTAACCCTAACCCTAACTCTAACCCTCACTCAAAACCTAACCCTCACCCTAACCCTAAACTTAACCCTAACCCTCACCCACACACTCACCCTCCCCCTAAGCCTAACCCTAAATCTTACCCTAATGCTAACCCTAACACTCACCCTAACCCTCACACTCCCCCTCCCCCTAAGTCTAACCCTAAACTTTAGCCTAATGCTAAACCCAACCCTCACCCTCACCATCACCCTAACTCTAAACCTAACCCTAAACCTAACCCTCACTCTAAACCTAACCCCAACCCTCACCCTCACCCTCACCCTAACGCTATCTCTAATCCTAACCCTCACCCTAACCCTAACCCTCACCATAACACTTCCCCTAACCCGCACCCTCACACTCACCGTAACCCTAACCCTAACCCTCACCCTCTCCCTAAGCCTAACCCTATCCATAACCCTCACCCTAACCCTAAACCTCAACTTAATGCTAACCCTAACCCTCACCCTCACCCTAAACGTAACCACAACCCTCACCCTCACCCTCACCCTAATGCTATCCCTAACCCTAACCCTCACCCTAACCCTAACCCTCACCCTATTCCTAACCCTACCCCTCTTCCTAGCCCTCACCCTATCCCTAACACTAACCCTAATCCTCACCCTATCCCTAACCCTCACTCTAACCCTCACCCTCACAATAACCCTCACCCTAAATCTAACCCTAACCCTCACCCTCACCCTCACCCTAACCCTAATGATATCCCTAACCCTCACCCTCACCCTGAACCTCACCCTAAAACTTACCTTCACCGTAACCCTAATCCTCACCCTCACCCTAACCCTCACCCTGACCCTTATCCTGCACCTAACCCTCACCCTAACCCTAAACCTAACCCTAACCCTCACCCTAAACCTCAGCCTAACCCTAACTGTAAACGTAACCTTCACCCTCACCCTCACACTCACTCTCAGCCTAAAGAGAACCCTAACCCTAATGCTAACCCTAATCTTCACACCCACCTTCACCCTAACCCTAATCCACACATTAGCCCTAACCCTAACCCTAAACCTCACCCTATCCCTCACCCTAACCCTAATCCTAACCCAAACCCTCCCCTAATACTAACCCTAACCCTAATGCTCACCCTCTCTCTAAGGCTAACCCTAAGCCTCACCCTCACCCTAATCCTAACCCTAACCCTCACCCTAACCCTCACCCTTACCCTAACCCTCACCCACACACTTACCCTCACCTACACCCTCACCCTCACCCTCAGCCTAACCCAAACCAAAACCCTAATCCTAACCCTAATCCTCACCCTAAACCTCACCCTCACCCTAACACTAACACTCACCCTCACCCTCACTATAACCCTCACCTTCCACCTAACCTTAACCCTAACCCTCACCCTCACCCTAACCCTAACCCTCCACCTAACCCTAACCCTAATCCTCACCCACACCCTAACCCTAACCCTCACCCTCACACTAACCCTTACCTTAAATGCTAAACTTAACCCTCACCCTCACCCTCACCCTCACCCTAACCTTTACCCTCACCCTAACCCTCACACTAACCCTAACCCTACCCTTCAGCCTAACCCTCAGCCTAACCATAACCCTAACCCTCACCCTCACCCTAGCCCTCAACCAAACTCTAAACCTATCCCTAACCCTCACCCTCACCCAAACCCTAATGATATCCGTAACCCTCACCCTCATCCTAAACCTCACCCTAACATGTAGCTTCACCCTAAACCTAATCCTCACCCTCACAAAAACCCTCACCCTGACCCTTACCCTGAACCTAACCCTCACCCTAACCCTAAACCTAACCCTAACACTCACCCTAACCCTAACCCTAACCGTAACCTTCACCCTCACCCTCACACTCACACTCAGCCTAAACCTAACCCTAACCCTAATGCTAACCCTAACCCTCACCCCCACCCTCACCCTAACCCTAACCCTAATCCTCACACTAACCCTAACCCTAACCCTAAACCTCACCCTAACCCTCAGCCTAAGCCTAATCCTAACCCAAACCCTCCCCCTAATGCTAAGCCTAAACCTAATGCTCACCCTCACTCTAAGGCTAACCCTAAGCCTGACCCTCACCCTAATCCTAACCCTCACCCTAACTCAAACCTTCACCCTTACCCTAACCCTCACCCACACCCTTATCCTCACGCACACTCTCACCCTCACCCTCACACTAAACATCACCCTAACCCTAACCCTAGGCCTAAACTTAACCTAACCCTCACCCTCACCCTCACCCTCACCCTCACCCTCACACTCACCCTAACCCTAATCCTCACCCTCACCATCACCCTCACCCTAAGTCTAATCCTAACCCTAATTCTAATCCTAAACTTAACTCTCACCCTCACCCTCACAATCACACAAATCCTAACCCAAACCCTCAACCTAACCCTTACCCTTAACCTAACCCTAACCCTTACCCTTACCCTAACCCTAACCCTAAAAATAACCCTAACCCTCACCCTCACCCGAACACGAACTCTAACCCGAACTCTAAACCTCACCCCAAACCCTAACCCTAACATTCACCCGAACCCTAACTCTTACCCTAACCCTCACACTCAACCTAACCCTCATCCTAACACTCACACTAACCCTAACCCTCACTCACACTCTAAACCTCACCCTCACCCTAACCCTCACCCTAACACTTACCCTCACCCTAACCCTAACCCTAAGCCTAACTCTCACACTAAAACCAACCCTCACCTTAACCCTAACCCAAACTCTAACCCTAACCCTCACCCTCACACTCACCCTCAGCCTAACTTATCCCTAACCCTAATGCTAACCCTAACCCTCACCCTCACCCTAACCCTAACCCTCACCCTAAAACCTAACCCTCACCCTAACACTCACCCTCACCCTAACCCTCACTCTAACCCTAACCCTAACCTTACCCCTCAACCTAACCCTCACCCTAACCCTAACCCGAAACCTAACACTCACCCTCACCCTCACCCTAACCCTCATATTAACCCTAAACCTAACCATAACCCTCACACTCACCCTCACCCTCACCCTCACCCTAAACCTAACCCTAAACCTAATCCTAACTGTAACCCTCACCCTAAACCTAACCCTACCCCTAACCATCACCCTTACCTGCAACCTCACCCTCACCCTCAACCTAACCCTAACAATAACCTGAACCCTAAACCTAACCCTCACCCTAAACCTAACCCTAGCCCTCACCCTCACCCTCATCCTCACCCTCAGCCTAACCATAACCCTAACCCTAATCCTAACCCTAGTCCTCATCCTAACCTTACACTCACCCTCACCCTAACCCTCACCCACACCCTAAACCACACCCTAACCCTAATGCTAACCCTAACCCTCACCCTCACCTTAACCTTCACCCTAAACCTTACCCTACCCTCACCATAACCATCTCACTAAAACTAACACTCACCCTAACCCTAAGCCTAACCCTTACCCTCACCCTCACCCTCACCCTCACCCTCACCCTCAGCCTAACCCTAATCCAAACTCTAATCCTAACCCTAATCCTCACCCTCAACATTACCCTCACCCTAAACCTAACCCTCACCCTCAACCTCACCATAACCTTCACCCTCAACCTAACCTTAACCCTAACCCTAACCCTCACCCTCAACCTAACATCAACCTAACCCTAACCCTAATCCTCGCCCACACCCTAACCCTAAACCTCACCCTCACACTAACCCTTACCCTAATGCTAAACCTAACCCTCACCCTCACACTAATCCTCACCCTAATCCTTACCCTCACCCTAACCCTCACACTTACTCTAAACTTACCCCTCAGCCTAACCCTCAGCCTAACCCTATCCCTAACACTAACCCTAACCCTCACCCTCACCCTAGCCCTCACCCTAACTCTAACCCTAACCCTAACTTTCACCCTCACCCTAACCCTAATGATATCCCTAACCCTCACCCTCATACTAAACCTCACTCTAACACGTACCTTCACCCTAACCCTAACCCTCACCCTCACCCTATCTCTCACTCTGACCCTTACCCTCACCCTAACCCTCACCCTAACCCTAAACCTAACCATAACACTCACGTTAAACCTAACCCTAACCCTGACCCTAACCCTAACCCTCACCGACACCCCCACACTCACCCTCACACTCACCCTCAGCCTAAACCTAACCCTAACCCTAATGGTAACCCTCACCCTCACCCTCACCCTCACCCTAACTCTAAACCTAATCCTAACCCTCACCCTCCCCCTAACCGTCACCCACACCCTAACCACAACCTAACCTGAACCCTCACCCTCACCCTAACCCTCAACCTCACGCTAAACATCACCCTAACCCTCAACCTCACCCTAAACCTAACCCTAACCCTCAGCCTAACCCTTATCCTCACCCTCACCCTATGCCTAACCCTAACAATAACAGTAATCCTAAACCTAACCCTCACCCACACCCAAACCCTAACCCTCACGCTCACCCTCATCATCACCCTAAGCCTAAATCTAATCCTAAGGCTAACCCTAAACCTAAATCTCACCCTCACCCTCACCCTCACACTATCCCTACCCCTAACCCTAACCCTCACCCTAGCCCTCACCCTACCTCTAACCCTAACTCTAACCCTCACCCTCACCGTAACCCTAATGATATCCCTAACCCTCACCCTCACCCTAAACCTCACCCTAACTCTTACCTTCACCCTAACCTGAAACCTCACCCCCACCCTAACCCTCAACTTCACCCATATCCTCACCTTAACTCTCACCGTAACATTAAACCTAACCCCAACCCTCACCATAACACTCACCCTAACCCTAAACCTAACCCCAACCTTCACCCTAATCATCACCCTAACTCTAACCCTCACCCTCACCCTCACACTCACGCTCACACTGACCGTCAGCCTAAACCTAACCCTAACCCTATGCTAACCCTAACCCTCACCCTCACCCTCATCCTCACCCTAAGCCTAAACTTAACCCTAAGGCTAATCCTAAACCTAAATCTCACCCTCACCCTCACCCTCACACTATCCCTAACCCTAACCCTAACCCTCACCCTCACCCTAGCCCTCACCCTACCTCTAACCCTAATTCTAACCCTCACCCTCACCCTAACCCTAATGATATTCCTAACCCTCACCCTCACCCTAAACCTCAACCTAACACTTACCTTCACCCTAACCCAAACCTCACCCCCACCCTAACCCTCACCCTGTCCCTTACCCTCACCTAACCCTCACCCTAACCCTAAACCTAACCCCGACCATCACCCTAACACTCATCCTAACCCTAAACCTAACCCCAACTTTCACCCTAATCCTCACCTTAACTCTAACCCTCACCCTCACCCTCACACTCATCCTCACACTGACCGTCAGCCTAAACAAAACCCTAAAACTAATGCTAAACCTAACCCTCACCCTCACCCTCACACTAAACCTAACCCTAACGCTCATTCTCACCCTAAGGCTAAACCTAAGCCTAACCCTCAACCAAACCCTAACCCTAATCCTAACCCTCACCCTAACCCTAACCCTAACCCACACCCTAACCCTCACCCTAAACTGAACCCTCACCCTCACCCTAACCCTCACCCTCACCCTAAACATCACCCTAACCCTAATCCTCACCCTAAACCTAACCCTAACCCTCACCCTAACCCTCACCCTCACCCTCAGCCTCACCCTAAGCCTAACCCTAACACTAACCCTAATCCTAAATCTAACCGTCACACTGACTCTCACCCTCACCCTAACCCTAACACTCACCCTCACCCTCACCCTCACCCTAAGCCTAAACCTAACCCTAAGCCTAATCCTAAACCTAACTCTCACCCTCCTCCTCACCCTAACCCTAACCCTCACCCTCACCCTAACCCTAACCAAAACCCTAACCCTCACACCAATACTAACCCTCACACTAAACCTAAACCTAACCTGCACCCTCACCCTAACCTTAACCCTAACCCTCACCCTAACCCTCCCTCTAACCCTCACCCTCACCCTCACCCTAACCCTCACCCTAATCCTAACCCTCACCCACACCCTAACCCTCAACCTCACACGAACCCTTACCTTCTCCCTCACCCTAACCCTAACCGTAACCCTAACCATCACCCTAATCCTAACCCTAAACTTAACCCTAACCCTCACCCTCACCCTTACCCTAACCTTAACCCTAAACCTAACCCTCACCCGCACCCTAACCCTCAACCTCACCCGAACCCTCACCTTTTCCCTAAGCCTAAGCCTAAACCTAACCCTAACCCTAAACCTAACCCTCACCCTCATCCTCAACCTAACACTAACACTAACCCTAAACCTCACCCTAACCCTAACCCTTACCCTAACCCTAACCTTAAACCTCACCCTCACCCTCACCCACATCCTAACCCTAATCCTAACCCTAACCCTCACCCTATACATAACCCTTACTGTAATGCTAACCCTAACCCTCACCCTCACACTAACCCTCACCCTCACCCTAACCCTAACCCTAAACCTAACCATAACCCTCACACTAAACCTAACCCAAACCCTAACACTCATGGTAACCCTAACCCTCACTCTCAACCTAACCCTCACCCTAACCGTAACCCTGATCCTTACACTATCCCTCACCCTAACCTTCACCCTTACCCTACCCCTCACCCTAATGCTAACCCTAACTATAACCCTCACCCTCTTCCTAAACCTAATGGTAACCCTTATCCTCCCACGAAATCTCACCTTCATACTTACCCTCACCCTAACCCTAAACTTCACCCTCACCCTAATCCTAACCCTAACCCTTACTCTCACCCTAACCCTCAACCTAACTCTAACCCTAATCCTAACCCTAAACCTCACTCTCACCCTAACCCTAACCCTATCCATAACCCTCACCCTAACCATAACACTCACCCTAAACATAACCATAACCCTAACCCTCACCCTCAACCTACCCTAACCCTAACCCTCACCCTCACCCTCACCCTCACCCTAATGAAAACCTTAACCCTAACCCTCACCCTAACCCTCAACCTAACCCAAACCCAGCCCACAACCTCACCCGCACACTAACCCTAAACCTAATCCTCACGAGAACCAAAACCCTCACCCAAACCTGAACCCTCACGCTCTCCTTAACTCTCACCCTCACTCAAAACATCACCCTAACCCTAACCCTCACCCTAACCCTAACCCTAACCCTCACCCTAACCTTAACCCTCACCCTATCAATCACCCTATCCCTAACCCTCATCCTAACCTTAACCCTAACCCTCACCCTCACCATCACCCTCACACAACCCTCACACAAACATTAACCCTAAGCCTCACCCCTAACCTTACCCTAACCCTATCCCTAAGCCTCACCCTCAAATTAACCCTAACCCTCACCCTAACCCTCACCCTAAACCTAACCCTAACCCTCACCCTCACCCTCACCCTGACCGTCACCCTACCCCTCACCCTAAACCTCACCCTAACCTTAACCCTCACCCTAACCCTCACCCTAAATCTCACCCTCACCCTCACCCTCACCCTAACTCTAACCCTAACCCTTACCCTCACCCTACCCTAACACTCACACTCACCCTAACCGGAATCTTGCTGCCGGCAGGCCTCCAGGTGTTCCTGGTGAACATCTACTTGTAAATCCTCAACCTAATCCTCACCCTAACCCTAACCCTATCCCTCACACTGTCCCTAACCCTGACCCTCACCCTAACCCTCACCCTAACACTAACCCTCACCCTAAACCTCACCCTAACGCTAAAACTCACCCTCAACCTAAATCTTACCCTAACCCTCATTCTCACCCTCAACCTCAAATTAACCCTATCGCTCACCCTAACCTTAACCCTCACCCTAACCCTCACCCTAAACCTAACGTTCAACCACACCCTCACTCTCACCATAACTCTAACCCTAACCCTCACCCTCACCCTCACCCTCACACTAAACCTAACCCTCACCCTCACCCTACCCTAAACCTAAACCTAACCCGAACCCTAACCCTCACCATCACCCTAATCCTAACCCTAAACCTCACCCTAACCCTAACATTAACCCTAACCTTCACCCTCACCCTCACCCTAACCCTAACCCTCACCCTAACCCAACCATATCCCTAACCCTTACCCTCACAATAACCCTCAACCTATCCCTAAACCTAAACCTATCCCTAAACCTCACCCTAACCCTAATCCCAAACCTATCCCTAACCCTCACCTTAACCCTCAACCTCACCCTAAACCTCCACCTAACCAACACACTCATCCTAACCCTCACCCTAACCCTCACCCTAACGCTAAACCTCACCCTCACCCTAACCCTCACCTTAACCCTCACCGTCACCCTAAACCTCAACCTAAACCTCATCCAAATACTCACCCGAACCCTAACCCTCAACCTAACCTCACCCTAACCCACACCCTCAACCTAATGCTTACCTTCACCGTAACCCTCACCCTCACCCTAAACCTCACCCTAAATATAAACCTAACCCTCACCGTAATCCTCACCCTCAACCTCACCCTAACCCTAACCCTAACCCTAAACATCACCTAACACTAAACCTAACCCTCACCCTCTCCCTAACTCTAACCCTCACCATCAACCTCACCCTGACCCTCCACCTACTCCTAACCCTCACCCTCACCGTAACCCTCACCCTAACCCTAACAGTAACCCTCACCCTCACCATAACCCTCACTCTCACACTAAATCTCACCCTCAGCCAAAACCTCACCCTAACCCTAGCCCAAAACCTAACCCTAAACCTCACACTAATCCTCACCCTGACCCTCAGCCTAACTCTCACCCCAACCCTAACCCAAACCCTCACCCAAATCCTCACCCTAACCCTAACCCTACCCTAACCCTCACCCTAACCCTAACCCTCACCCTCACCCTAACACTCACTCTCACCCTAACCATAATCCTCACCCTAACCCTAACCCTAAACCTCACCCTAAACTTAACCCTCACCCGCACCCTCACCCTCACCCTAACACTCACCCTCACCCTAAACCTAACCCTCACCCTCTTGCTAACCCTAACCCTCAACATAACCCTCACCCTAACCCTCACCCTAACACTAACCTTAACCCTCACCCTCTAAATTGACCCTCACCCTCACGCTAAACCTCACCCTCAACCTAAACCTAACCCTCACCCTCACCCTAAGCCTAACCCTAACCTAAGCCTAATCTTAAACCTAACTCTCACCCTAACCCTCACCCTCACCCTAATCTCACTCTAACCCTATCCCTAACCCTAACCCTCATGCTAACCCTAATCCTCACCCACATATTAACCCTCACCCTAATCCTCACCGTCAACCTCACCCTCACCCTAAGCCTAACCCTAACCATAAACCTAATCCTAAATCTAACCCTCACCCTCACACTCACCCTCACCCTAACCCTAACTCTAAACCTCACCCTCACCCTAACCCTCACCCTGAGCATAACCCTAACCCTAAGCCTAATCTTAAACCTAATTCTCACACTCACCCTCACCCTCACCCTCACCCTAACACTAACCTAAACCTAACCCTCACTTTCACCCTCACCCTAACCCTCACACTAACCCTAACCCTAACCCTAACCTTCACCCTCACCCTCACCCTAACCCTCACACTGACCCTCACCCTAACCCTAACACTAACCCTCATTCTAATCCTCACCCTAAACCTAACCCTAACCCTCACTCTCACCCTCATCCTCACCCTCAGCCTAACCATAACCCTAACCCTAATCCTAACCCTAGTCCTCACCCTAAGTTTACACTCACCCTCAACCTAACCCTCACCCACACGCTAACCCTCACCCTAACCCTAATGCTAACCCTAACCCTCACCCTCACCTTAACCCTCACGTTAACCCTTACCCTACCCTCATCATAACCATCAAACTAACACTAACACTCACCCCAACCCTAAGCCTATCCTTAACCTCACCCTCACTCTCACCCTCACCCTCAGCCTAACCCTAAACAAAACCCTAATCCTAACCCTAATCCTAACCCTTAACCACACACTCACCCTAACCCTAACCCTCATCCTCACCCTCACCATAGCCCTCACCCTCAACCTAACCTTAACCCTAACCCTCACCCTAACCCTAACCCTCAACCTAACCCTAACCCTAATCCTCAATCACACCCTAACCCTAACCCTCACCCTCATACTAAACTCACCCTAACCCTTACCCTCACCCTAACCCTCACAGTAACCCTAAACCTACCCCTCAGCCTAAACCTCAGCCTAACCCTATCCCTAACCCTAACCCTAACCCTCACCCTCACCCTAGCCCTCACCCTAACTCGAACCCTAACCCTAACCCTCACCCTCATCCTAATCCTAATGATATCCCTAATCCTTACCCTCATACTAAACCTCACCCTAACAGTTACCTTCACCCTAACCCTAATCTTCACCCTCACCCTAAACCTCACCCTCACCCTTACCCTGAACCTAACCCTCAGCCTAACCCTAACCCTAACCCTCACCCTAACCCTAACCCTAACTGTAACCTTTAGCCTCACCATCACACTCACTCTCAGCCTAAACCTAATCCTACCCTAATACTAAACTTAACCCTCACGGCCACCCTCACCCTAACCCTAACCCTAATCCTCACACTAACCCTAACCCTAACCCTAAATATCAACCTAACCCTCACCCTAAGCCTAATCCTAAACCAAACGCTCACCCTAATGCTAACCCTAACCCTAATGCTCACCCTCCCCCTAACCCTAAACTTCCCCTAACTCTAACCCTCACCCTTACCCTAACCCTCACCCACACCCGAACGCTCACCCTCACCCTAAACATCACCCTAACCCTAACCCTCACCCTAAACCTAACCTAACCCTCAACCTCACCCTCAACCTCACCCTAAGCCTAACCCGAACACTAACCCTAATCCTAAACCTAACCCTCACCCTCACCCTCACACTCACCCTAACCCTAACCCTCACCCTCACCATCACCCTCACCCTAAGCCTAATGCTAACCCTAAGCCTAATCCTAAACTTAACTCTCACCCTCAGCCTCACCCTCACCCAAAACCTAACCCTAACCCTCACCCTAACCCTCACCCTTACCCTAACTCTAACCCTCACCCTAACCCTAACCCTAACCCTAACTCTCACACTCACACTCACCCTAACCCGAACCCTAAACATCACCCCAACCCTAACCCTAATATTCTCCCGAAACCTAACCCTCACCCTCACCCTCACCCTAACCCTCACCCTAGCACTCACGCTAACCCTAACGCTCACTCTCACCCTAACCCTCACCCTAACACTTACCATCACCCTAACCCTAACCCTAACCCTAACTCTCACACTAAACCTAAGACTCACCTTAACCCTAACCCAAACTGTAACCCTAACCCTCACCCTCACACTCACCCTCAGCCTAAACTTATCCCTAACCCTAATGCTAAACCTAACCCTCACCCTCACCCTAACCCTAACCCTCACCCTAACCCTAACCTTCACCCTAACACTCACCCTCACCCTACCCCTCACTCTAACCCTAACCCTAACCTTACCCCTCACCCGAACCCGAACCCGAACCCTAAGCCTCACCATCACCCTAACCCTCATATTAACCCTAACCCTAACCCTCACACTCACCCTCAACCTCACCCTCAGGCTAACATTAACCCTAAACCTAATCCTAACCGTAACCCTCACCCTAAACCTAACCCTACCCCTAACCATCACCCTCACCCCGCAACCTCACCCTCACCCTCACCCTAACCCTAACCCTAACAATAACCCGAACCCTAAACCTAACCCTCACCCTAAACCTAAACCTAACCCTCACCCTCACCCTCATCCTCACCCTCAGCCTAACCATAACCCTAATCCTAATCCTAACCCTAGTCCTCACCCTAAGGTTACACTCAACCTCACCCTAACCCTCGCACACACCCTAACCCTCACCCTAACTCTAATGCTAACCCTAACCCTCACCCTCACCTCAATACTCACGCTAAGCCTTACCCTACCCTCACCATAACCATCACACTAACACTAACACTCACCCTAACCCTAAGCCTAACCCTTAATCTCACCCTCACCCTCACCCTCACCCTCAGTCTAACCCTAACCAAAACCCTAATCCTAACCCTAATCCTCACCCTCAACCTCACCCTCACCCTAACCCTAACCCTCACCCTCAACCTCACCATAACCTTCACCCTCAACCTAACCTTAACCCTAACCCTAACCCTAACCCTAATCCTAACCCTCAACCTCAACCTCACCCTAACCCTAACCCTCAACCTCACCCTCACCATAAACCTCACCCTCCACCTAACCTTAAACCTAACCCTAAACCTCACCCTAACCCTAACCCTCAACCTAACCCTAACCCTAATCCTCACCCACACCCTAACCGTAACACTAACCCTCACACTAACCCTTACCCTAATGCTAACCCTAACCCTCACCCTCAACCTAACCCTCACCCTAACCCTTACCCTCACACTAACCCTAAACCTACACCTCAGACTAACCCTCAGACAAAACTTTAAGACTAACCCTCATCCTCATCCTATCCTTAACTCTAACCCTAACCCTCACCCTCACACTAGCCCTCAACCAAACTCTAACCCTAACCCTAACCCTCACCCTCACCCTTACCCTAATGATATCCCTAAACTCACCCTCATACTAAACCTCACCCTAACACATACCTTCCCCCTAACCCTAACCCTCACCCTCACCTTATCCCTCACCCTGAACCTTACCCTGAACCTAACCCTCACCCTAACCCTAAACCTAACCCTAACCCTCACCCTCACCCTAACCCTAACCCTCACCGTAACCCTAACCCTAACCCTAAGCCTCACCCTAATCCTAAACCTCACACTAAACCTAAACCTAACCCGCACCCTCACCCTAACCTTAACCCTAACCCTCACCCTAACCCTCACTCTAACCCTCACACTCACCCTCACACTCACCCTTACCCTAACCCTAACCCTCACCCACACCCTAACCCTCACTGTCACCCGAACCCTCAGCTTCTCCCTAAGCCAAACCCTAACCCTCACCCTAACCCTAATGCTAATCCTCACCCTCACACACACCCTAACCCTAATCCTAACCCTAACCCTCACCCTATGCATAACCCTTACCTTAATGCTAACCCTAACCCTAACCATCACACTAACCCTCACCCTAAACCTTACCCTCTCCCTAACCCTAAAACTAAACCTAAAACTAAACCTCACCCTAACCCTCACCCTAACCCTAACACTCACCAACACCCCCACTCTCACCCTCACACACACCCTCAGCCTAAACCTAACCCTAACCCTAATGCTAACCCTAACCCTCACCCTCACCCTAACCCTAACACTAAACCTAATCCTAACCCTCACCTTCACCCTAACCATCACCCACACCCTAACCCTCCCCTTAACCTGAACCCTCACCCTCACCCTAACCCTCATCCTCACGCTAAACATCAACCTAACCCTCAACTTCACCCTAAACCTAACCCTAACCCTCAGCCTAAAACCTCATCCTCACCCTCACCCTATGCCTAACCCTAACCCTAAAAGTAATCCTAAACCTAACCCTCACCCTCACCCTGACCCTCACCCTCACCCTAACCCTCAGCCTCACCCTCACCCTCACCCTAAGCCTAAACATAACCCTAAGGTTAAACCTAAATCTCACCCTCACCCTCACCCTCACACTATCCCTAACCCTAACCCTAACCCTAACCCTCACCCTAGCCCTCACCCTACCTCTAACCCTAATTCTAACCCTCACCCTCACCCTAAACCTAATGATATCCCTAACCCTCACCCTCACCCTAAACCTCACCCTGACACTTACCTTCACCCTAACCCTAAACCTCACCCCCACCCTAACCCTCACCCTGACCCTTACCCTCACCCTAAACTCACCCTAACCCTAAATTAACCCAACCCTCACCCTAACACTCACCCTAACACTAAACCTAACCACAACTTTCACCCTAATCCTCAAGCTAACTCTAACACTCACCCTCACCCTCACACTCACCCTCACACTGACCATTAGCCTAAACCTAACCCTAACCCTAAAGCTAACCCTAACCATCACCCTCACCCTCCCACTAACCCTAACCCTAATGCTCACCCTCACCCTAAGGCTAACCCTAAGGCTAACCCTCACCCAAACCCTAACCCTAATCCTAACCCTCACCCTAACCTTAACCCTCACCCACACCCTAACCCTCACCCTAACCTGAACCCTCACCCTCACCCTAACCCTCACCCTCACCCTAAACATCACCCTAACCCTAAACCTCACCCTAAACCTAACCCTAACCCTCACCCTAACCCTCACCCTCACCCTCAGCCTAACCCTAACACTAACCCTAATACTAACCCTAATCCTAAACCTTACCATCCCGCTCACCCTCACCCTTACACTAACCCTAACCCTCACCCTCACCCTCACCCTCACCCTAAGCCTAAACCTAACTCTAAGCCTAATCCTAAACCTAACTCTCACCCTCCCCCTCACCCTAACCCTAACCCTAACCCTAACTCTCATCCTCACCCTAAACCTAACCGTAACCCTAACCCTCACCCCAATACTAACTCTCACACTAAACCTAACCCTAACCTGCACCCTCACCCTAACCTTAACACTAACCCTCACTATAACCCTCACCCTAACCCTAACCCTCACCCTCACCCTAACCCTCACCCTAACCCTAACCCTCACCCTCACCCTAACCCTCACCCTAACCCTAAACCTTTCCCAAATCCTAAACCTCAACCTCACCCGAACCCTCACCTTCTCCCTAAGCCTAACCCTAACCCTAACCCTAAACCTAACCCTCACCCTCATCCTCAACCTAACACTAACACTAACACTAAATCTCACCCTAACCCTAACCCTTACCCTAACACTAACCCTAATCCTCACCCTCACCCTATCCATAACACTTACCATAATGCTAACCCTAATCCTCACCCTCACACTAACCCTCACCCTAACCCTTAACCACACCCTAACCTTAACCCTAACCCTAACCCTAACCCTCACACTAAACGTAACCCTAACCCTATCACTCATGTTAAACCTAAACCTCACTCTCAACCTAACCCTCACCCTAACCCTAACCCTAATCCTCACACTATCCCTAACCCTAACCCTAACGTTCACCCTCATCCTACCCCTCACCCTAACGCTAACACTAACTATAACCCTCACCCTCTCCCTAACCCTAATGGTAACCCTTATCCTCCCCCTAAACCTCACCTTCATACTCACCCAAACCCTAAACTTCATCCTCAACCTAATCCTAACCCTAACCCTTACCCTCAACCTCACCCTCACCCTATCCATAACCCTCAACCTAACACTAACCCTCACCCTAACCATAAACATAACCCTAACTCTCACCCTCACCCTACCCTAACCCTAACCCTCACCCTCACCCTCACCCTAATGCTACCCTTAACCCTAACCCTCACCCTAACTCTAACCCACAACCTAACCCAAACCCTAACCCGCACCCTCACCCGTACCCTAACCCTAACCCTAATCCTCACGAGAACCCTAATCCTCATCCAAACCCGAACCCTCACGCTCTCCCTCACTCTCACCCTCACCCAAAACATCACCCTAAACCTAACTCTCACCCTAACTCTAACTGTAACCCTAACCCTAATCCTTACCCTCACCCTAACTCTCACCATCATCCTAATCCTCAAGCTAACCCTAACCCTTACCTAACTTTAACCCTCACCCTAACACTCACCCTCACCCTTTTCCTCATCCTAACCCTAACCCTAACCCTAAGCCACACCCTGACCCTCACCCTCACTCTCAGCCTAACCCTGACCCTCAACCTAACACTCACCCTCACCCTCACACTAAACATAACCCTAACCCTCACCCTCACCCTCACCCTAATGCTAACGTTAACCCTAACCTTCACCCACACCCTCACCCTAAACTTAACACTAACCCTAAGCCTAACCCTCACCCTAACCCCAACCCTCACCCTAACCCTCAACCTCACCCTCACAGTAATCCTAACCATAACCCTAACCCTAACCCTCACCCTCACCCTAACCCTCACCCTAACTCTTACCCTCATCCTAACCCTAACGCTAACCTTCACACTAACCCTAACCCTCAACCTCACAATGACCCTAACCCTAACCCTAATACTAAACCACACCCTAATCCTAACCCTAAACTTCACTCTCACCCGAACCGTAACCATAACCCGAAACCTAACCCTCACCATAACCCTCAATCTAACACTCACACTAACCCTAATCCTCACTCTCACCCTAAACCTCAACCTAACACTTACCCTCACCTTAAGCCTCACCCTAACGCTAACCCTCGAACTAAACCTACCCGGCACTCTAATCATTACCCAACCCCTCACCTAACTCTCACCAAACTCTAACCCTAAACCTCACCCTAACCCTAAGCCTCACCCTCACCCTAGTCCTCACAGTAACCCTAACCATAACCATAACCCTATCACTCATCCTCACTCTCAACCTCAGCTTAACCCTGACCCTAACCCTAATCCTAACCCTAACCCTCACCCTCACCCTAAACATAACCCTATCCCTAACCATCACCCTCACACTCAACATCACCCTCACCATCACCATAACCCTAACACTCGCCCTCACCCTAACCATAAGCCTAACCCTAACCCTAACCCTCACCCTCACCCTAACCCTCATGCTAACCCTTACCCTACCCTCAAGCATCACACTAAACCTAACACTCACCCTAACCCTAACACTAACCCTTACACTCAACCTCACCCTCACCCCAACCCTCAACCTGAACCAAACCCTAACCCAAACCCTAATCCTAACCCTAACCCTCACCCTCACCCTCACCTTATCCCTAACCCTAACCCTAACCCTCACCCTCAACCTCACCCTAACCCTTACACTCAACCTAACACTAACTCTAACAGTAATCCTCACCCTAACCCTAAACTTCACCCTAACCCTAACAAAAGTAATCACCCACACCCTAACCCTCACCCTAACCTGAAGCCTCAACCACACCCTAACCCTCACCCTCACCCTAAACATCACCCTAATACTAACCCTCACCCTAAACGTAACCCTAACCCCAACCCTCACCCTCACCATAGCCCTCACCCTAACCCTTATCGTAACCCTAACCCTCACCCTAACCTTCACCCTAACCCTAACCCTCAACCTCACCCTAACCCTCACTCTAACCCTAACCCTAACCCTCACCCTCACCCTAGCCCTTACCCTAACCCTAACCCGAACCCTAACCCTCATTCTCACCCTAACCCTCAGCCTAACACTAACCCTAACCCTCACCCTCACGCTAACCCTAACGCTAATCCTAACCCTGACCCTAACCCACACCCTAATCTTCAACCTAACACTCACGTTAACCCTAACCCTCACTCTCAACCTAACCCTCATCCTAACCCTTACCCTCACCCTAACCCTAACCATAACCCTAACCCTCACATTAACCCTAACCCGAACCCTCACCCTCAACCTCACCCTAACCAAAAACCTCACCCTAAAACTCACCCTAACCCTAATACTAACACTAACCCTCACCCTAACCCTCACGCTAACCCTTAAATCCAATCCTAACCCTAACCCTCACTCTGACTCTAACCCTCACTCTAACCCTAACCCTAACCCTAATCCTCACCCTATCCCTCACACTAACCGTCACTCTAACCCTATCCCTCACCCTCACCCTCACCCTCACCCTAACCCGTACCCTCACCCTAACCTTCACCCTAACCCTAGCCCTCACCCACACTGTAACACTCACACTCACCCTAACCCTCACACTAATCCTCAACGTCATCCTAAACCTCACCTTAATCCTTACCCTCAGCCTAAACCTAACCTTAACCCTCACCTTAACCCTAAATCTCACCCTAACCCTAACCCTCACCTTAACCCTAAATCTCACCCTAACCCTAAACCTCAAACTCACCCTCACCCTAACCCTAACCCTAACCCTAATACTCATTCTAACCCTAATGCTAACACTAACCCTCACCCTCACCCTAACACTAACCCTCACCATCACCCTCACCCTAACCCTAACTCTCACCCTCACCCTAGCCCTCACCCTAACCTTCATCCTAACCCTAACCCTAACCCTCACCCTCACACTAACCCTAACCCTAAACCTCAGCCTAACCATAACCCTAATCCTAACCCTAATCTAAACCGTAATCCTCACCCACACCCTCACCCTAAACCTAACCCTAACCCTAACCCTAACCCTAACACTCATCCTAACCCTAACCCTCACCTTCACCTTAACCCAAACACTCACCCTCACCCTAAACCTAACCCTAATCCTAACACTGACCCTAACCTTCATACTAACACTCATATTAACCCTAACCCTCACTCTCACCCTAACCCTCAACCTAACACTTACCATCACTCTAACCCTAACCCTAACCCAAACCCTAATCATACCCCTAACCCTCACACTAACCCATCCTCAACCCAAACCTTAACCCTCACCCTCACTCTCACCATAACCCTCACCTTCAACCTCACCCTAAACCTAACACTAACCCTCACCTTAAACCTAACGCTTAAACAAATCGTTTAAGGATCCAGGTGGACCTGTTGCAACAATGAGAAGTACAAAATGTCATGTCAAAACCAGCTTTACAATTTCGGTGTGGGGGGGGGAGGGGGGTATAATTGGGTGGGGGGAGGAGGGTAAAATTGGGTGGGGGGAGGGGGGAGGCAGGGAAGGGAAGTGAAGGGTAAACAAAGGAGGAGGCTGCAATGCTTGGTAAGAAATGTATGCATTATTCTGCCCATGTAATTGTAGCCCCTCTGTACAGTATGTTCTCAAATAAAATAAAATACAATTTAAAAAAAAAAAAAAAAAAAAAAAAGAACACTTCAAAAAAAAAAAAAAAAAAAAAAAAAAACCTAACGCTCACCATAACCCGCACCCTCAGCCTAAAACTAAACCAAACCCTAACCTTCACCCTAACGCTAAGGCTCACCCTAAACATCACCCTAAACCTTACCCTCATCGTAACCCTAACCCTAACCTTCACACTAACCCTAACCCTCACCCTAACCCTAAATCTAACCCCAACACTAACCGTGTCCCTCAATCTAATCCTCACCCTCACCCTCAGCATAACCCTAAACCTAACCCTAATCCTAACCCTAACCTTCAACCTCACCCTCACCCTAACCCTAACCCTAACCCTCAATCTCACCCCACCCTCACCCTACCCCTAACCCTAACCCTAACCCTAACCCTCACCCTAAACCTAACCCTAACCATAAACCTAACCCACACCCTAACCCTCAACCTCACCCTAACCCTCACACTAATCCTAACCCTAACCATAACTCTAACCCTCAAACTCACCCTCACCCTAACCCTCAGCCTAACCCTAATCCTAAACCAAATCCTAGCCCTAACACTCACCCTCACCCTCACCCTAAACCTAACCCTAACCCTCACCCTCACCCTCATCCTCAAGATCAACCTCACTCTCACCCTAAACGTAACACTGCCAATAATCTTAACCCTAACCCTAACCCTCAACCTAACCCTAACCCTAACCCTAACCCTCACCCTAACCCTAACCCTAACCCTCACCCTCAGCCTAGCCCTCACCCTCACCCTCACCCTCAACCTCAGCCGCTTTAAACCTAACGCTAATCTTAACACTAAACCTCACACTCACCCTAACCCTAATCGTAACCCTAACCCTCACACTAACCCTAACACTCACCCTCACCCTAACCTTCACACACACCCTAACCCTCACCCTAAACCTGATGCTAAAACTAACCCTTACCCTCACCCTAACGTTCACCCTAACCCATACCCTACCCTCAACCTAACCATCACGCAAACCCTAACACTTGCCCTAACCCTAACAATAACCCTCACCCTCAACCTCACACTCACCGTCACCCTCAACCTCAGCCTTCCCCTATCCTAAACCCTAATCCTGAACTTAACCCTCACACTCACCCTTACCCAATCCCTAACCCTCACCCTCACCCTCACACTAACACTTACCCTAATGCTAAACCTAACCCTCACTCTCACCCTAACCCTCACCCTAACAGTCACCCTAACCCTATCCCTCACCATCACCCTAACGCTTACCCTAACCCTTACCCTCACCCTAACCTTCACCCTAACCCTAACCCTCACCCACACCCTAAACCTCACCCTCACCCTAACCCTTACCTAACCGCAATCCTCAACCTAAGCCTCACCCTAACACTAAACCTAACCCTAACCCTCCCCCAACCCTAACATTAACCCTAACCCTCACCCTCACCCTAGCCCTCACCCTAACCCTAATCGTAACCCTAACCCTAACCCTAAACTTTTCCCTATCCCTCACCCTAACTTTCACACTAACCCTATCCCTCACGCTCACCCTATTCCTCACCCTAACGCTTACCCTCACCCTAACATTCACCCTAACTCTAACCCTCACCCATACCCTAACCCTCACCCACACCCTAACCCTAACCAACCCCAACCCTCAACCTAAACCTCACCCTAAACCTCACCCTCAACCTAAGCCTCACTCTAATCCTTACCCTCACCCTAACCCTATCCCTAACCCTCAAACTAACCCTAACCCTAAAACTAACCCTAACCATACCCCTCAACGTAACCCTCACCCTAACCCGAACCCTAACGCTCACCCTAAAACTCACCCTAACCCTAATGCTAACACTAACCCTCATCCTCACCCTCACCCTAACCCTAACCCCCACCCTAACCCTCTCTCTAACACTCATGCTAAACCTAACCCTCACTCTCAGCCTAACCATCTCTCTAACCCTTAGCCTCACCCTAACCCTAACCCTCACATTAAACCTAACCGTCACTCTAATCCTAACCCTAGCCCTCACCCTAAGCCTCACCCTACCCCGAATCCTAACACTAATACTAACCCTAACCCTAACCCTCACCTTAAACCTAATCCACACCCTAAACCTCACCCTCACCCTAACAATAAACCTAACCCTATCCCTCAACCTAACCCTAAACCTCACCCTAACCCTACCCCTCAATATTACCCTTACTCTAATCCTAACACTAATCCTGAGACGAACACTCACCCTCACCCTAACCCTCACCCTAACACTTAGCCTCATCCTAACCCTAACCCTAACCTTCACACTAAACCTAACCCTCACACTCACCCTAAACCTAACCCGAACCCTAACCATAACCCTCAACCTCACCCTCACCCTCACCCTCAGCGTAACCCTAACCCAAACCCTCACCCTCACCCTCACTCTAACCCTAACCCTAACCCTAACCCTCACGCTCATCCTCACCCTAACTCTAACCCTAACCCTAACCCGCACACTAACCCTAACCCTAACCCTCACCCTCACCCTAACACTAAGCCTCATCCTAACCCTAAACCTAACCCTCAACCTAAACCTAACCTTAGCCCTAACCCTCACCTTAACCCTAAACCTCACCCTTACCCTAAATCTCAACCTCACGCTCACCCTCACCCTAACCATAACCCTAACACTCACCCTAACCCTAATGCTAACCCTAACACTCACCCTCACCCTAACCTTCAGCCTAACCCTTAACCTCACCCTAAACCTAACCCTAACCCTAAACATCACTCTCACCCTAACCCTAACCTTCACCCTAACCCTAACCCTCAAGCTAAATCTCACCCTAACCCTAACCCAAACCCTAACCCTAACCGTCACCCTATTCCTCACCTTAACCATCACCCTAATCCTATCCTTCACACTCACCCTAACCTCACCCTAAGCCTTAGCCTCACCCTAACCCTCAACCTAACCCTATCCCTCACTCACAACCTAACCCTCACCCTCACCCTAACACTAACGCTAAACCTAACTCTCAACCTAACCCTCACCCTAACACTAACCCTCACATTAAACCTCACCCTAACCCTTAGCCTCACCCTAACCCTAACCCTAAACATAACCCTAACCCTAACCCTCACACTAACCCTAACACTAACCCTAACCCTCACACTAACCCTCACCCTAACCCAAACCCTTACCCTAACCCTAACCCTCACCCAAATCTTACCCTAAAACTAACGCTAACCCTAACCTTCACACTCACACTCACACTCACCCTCAGCGTAAAACTCACCCTCAGCCTAACCCTAACCCCAACACTTATCCTAACCCTAAACCTAACCCTTCCCCTCACCCTAACCCTAACCCTAACCCTCACACTAACCCTCAACCTAACCCAAACCCTAACCCTAACCCTAACCCTAAACCTTACCCTAAAATTAACCCTAACCCTAACTCTCACACTCGCCCTCTCACTCACCCTCAACCTAAACCTCACCCTCAGCCAAACCCTAACCCTAACCCTTATCCTAACCCTAACCATAAAACTAACCCTTCCCCACACCCTGACCCTAACCCTCACCCTTACCCTAACCCTCACCCTAAACCTAACCCTCAACCGAACCCTTACCATCACCCTAACCCTAACCCTAACCCTAACCCTCCCACTAAACCTAACCCTCACACTAATCCTAACCCTACCCCTCACCCTAAACCTAAGTAATCCTCAACCTAACCCTAAAAATAATCCAAACCCTCACCCTCACCCTAACCCTCACCCTCACCCTAACCGTCACTCTAACCCTATCCCTCACCCTCACTTTAACCCTCACCTTAACCCTTTCCCTCACCCTAATCTTCACACTAAACCTAGCCTTCACCCACACCCTAAGCCTCACCCTCACCCTCACCCTAACGCACCCCAACACTCAACCTAAACCTCACCCTAAACCTCACCCTCAACCTAAACCTCACCTTAATCCTAACCCTCACTCTAACCCTAACGCTAACCCTAAACTTCAAACTAACCCTAACCCTAAACTTAACCCTAAGCCTACCCCTCAACCTAACCCTCATCCTAACCCTAAACCTAATCCTAACCCTCACCCTAACACTAACCCTAACCCTAACCCTAACCCTAACACTCACCCACACCGTAACCCTCACCCTAAGCCTCAACCTAAACCTAACATTAATCCTAACCCTAACCCTCAACCTCACCCTCACGCTCACTCTAACCCTAACCCTAACCATAACCCTCAACCTCATCCTCACCCTTACTCTAAACCTAACCCTAACCCACACACTGACCCTAACCCTAACGCTCACCCTAATACTAAGCCTCACCCTAACCCTAAACCTCACCCCCACCCTAAGCCTAACCCTAACCCTAACCCTCATCTTAACCTTAAACCTCACCCTAACCCTAAAGCTCAACCTCACCCTCACCCTAACCCTAACCCTAACCCTAAAACTCATCCTAACCCTAATGCTAAGCCTAACTCACACCCTCACCCTAACCCTCACCCTAACCCTAACACTAACCCTCACCATCACCCTAACCCTAACACTAAAACTCACCCTCACCCTGGCCCTCGCCCTAACCCTAATCCTAACACTAACCCTAACCCTCACCCTAACCCTAACCCTCACCCTCACCCTAAACCTCACCCTAAACCTCAGGCTAACCCTAACCCTAATCCTAACCCTAATCCTAACCCTAATTCTAACCGTAATCCTCACCCTCAACCTCACTCTAAACCTAACCCTAACCCTAACCCTAACCCAAACCCTCACCCTCACCCCAAACCTAACCCTAATCCTAACACTGACCCTAACCTTCACCCTAACACTCATGTTAAACCTAACCCTCTCTCTCTCACCCTAACCCTCACCCTAACCCTTACCATCACTCTACACCTAAACCTAACCCTCACCCTAACCCTACCCCTAACCCTCACACTAATCTATCCCCAACCCTAACCTTAACCCTCACCCTCACCCTCAGCGTGACCCTATTCCTAACCCTAATAATAACCCTAAACCTCACCCTCACCCTCAATCTCACCCTCACCTTCACCCTCAGCCTAACCCTAAACCTAACCCTAATCCTAAACCTAACCTTCACCCTCACCCTCACCCTAAACCTAACCCTAACACTCAACCTCACCCTCACCCTCACCCTACCCCTAACCCAAACCCTAGCCATAAACCTAACCCTCACCCTAAACCTAACCCTAACCCTAAACCTAAACCACACCCTAACACTCACCCTCACCCTAACCCTCACCCTCACCCTAACCCTAACCCTAACTCTAACCCTCACACTCACCCTCACCCTCACCCTCAGCCTAACCCTAACCCTAACCCTAATCCTAGCCCTAACACTCACCCTCACCCTCACCCTAAACCTAACCCTAATCTTCACCCTCACCCTCAACATCAACCTCACCCTCACCCTAACCCTAACACTACCAATAATCCTAACTCTAACCCTAACCCTCAACCTAACCCTAACCGTAACCTTAACCCTCACCCTCACCCTAACCCTAACCCTCACCCTCAGCCTAGCCCTCACCCTAACCCTAACCCTAATTATAACCCTAACCCTAACCCTCACCCTAACCCTAACCCTCACCCTCACCCTAACCCTCACTCTAACCCTAACCTTAACCCTAAACTTCACCCTAACCCTCACTGTAACTCTAACTCGAACCCTAACCCTCACCCTCACCATAACTCTCACACTAACTCTAACCCAAACTCTAACATTCACACTCACTCTCACCCTCAACCTCACCCTACACCTAACCCTACCCCTAACCCTCACCCTAACCCTCAACATCAAACTCACCCTCATGCTAACCCTAAATCTAACAATAATCCTAAACCTAACCCTAACCCTCACCCTAACCCTAACCCTAACCCTCACCCTCACCTTCACCCTAACCCTAACCCTAACCTTAACCCTAACCCTCACCCTCACCCTCACCCTCACCCTCAGCCGAACTGTAACCCTAGCGCTAATCTTAACACTAATCCTCACACTCACCCTAACCCTAATCGTAACCCTAACCCTCACACTAACCCTAACCCTCACCCTCACCCTAACCTTCACCCTAACCCATACTCTACCCTCAACCTAACCATCACACAAACCCTAACACTTGCCCTAACCCTAACAATAACCCTCACCCTCAACCTCACCCTCACCCTCACCCTCAACCTCAGCCTTCCCCTATCCTAAACCCTAATCCTGACCCTAACCCTCACCCTCACCCTTACCCAATCCCTAACCCTCACCCTAACCCTCAACCTAACCTGAAACCCTATTCCTCACCCATACCCTAACCCTAGCCCTAACCCTCACCCTCACACTAACCCTTACCCTAATGCTAAACCTAACCCTCACTCTCAACCTAACCCTCACCCTAACCGTCACCCTAACCCTATCCCTCACCATCACCCTAACCCTCAACCTAACCCTTACCCTCACCTTAACCTTCACCCTAAACCTAACCCTCACCCACACCCTAACCCTCACCCTCACCCTAAACCTTACCTAACCCCAATCCTCAACCTAAGCCTCACCCTAACACTAAACCTCACCCTAACCCTTCCCCTAACCCTAACATTAACCCTAACGCTCACCCTCACCCTCACTGTAACCCTAACGCTCATCCTAAACCTAACCCTAACCCTCACCCTCACCCTAGCCCTCACCCTAACCCTAATTGTAACTCTAACCCTAACCCTAACCCTAACCCTCACCCTCAACCTCACCCTAACCCTCACCCTCACCCTAAACCTAACCCTAACCCTAATCCTCACCCTATCACTATCACCCTCATTCTAACCCTCACACTGTAACCCTCACCCTAAACCTAACACTAACCCTAACCCTCACCCTCACCCTAAACCTCACCCTAACCCTTACCCTGCCCTCAACCTAACCATCAAACTAACGCTAGCACTCACAGTAACCATAAACCTTACCCTCACCCTCAAACTCAACCTCACCCTCACCCTCAGCCTCAGCCTAACCCTAATCCAAACCCTAATTCTAACTCTAAACCTCACACTCACCCTCACCCTAACCCTCACCCTCAATCTCACCCTAACCCTCACCCTCTACCTAACACCAACACAAACCCTAGCCGTCACACTAACCCTTACCCTCACTCTCAACCTAACCCTCACCCTAACCCTTACCCTCACCCTAACCCTAACCATAACCCTAACCCTCACCCTAACCCTAACCCTAAATCTCACACTAAACTATCCCTAACCCTAACCCTAACATTCACCCTCACCCTCATCCTCAACCTCACCCTTACCCTAAACCTAACCCTAATCCTAAAACTTACCATCACCCTCTCCCTCACCCTAACCCTAATCCTCAACCTAAAACTCACCCTAACCCTAATGCTAACACTAACCCTCACCCTCACCCTAACCCTCACCCTAACCCTTAACCTTAACCATAACCCTAACCCACACTCTCACTATAACCATCACTCTAACCCTAACCATAACCCTAACTCTAACCCTCAACCTAACCCTCACCCTATCCCTCACCCTAACCGTCACTCTAACCCTATCCATCACCCTCACCTTAACCCTCACCCTAATCCTTACCCACACCCTAACCTTCACCCTAACACTAACCCTCACCCACACCCTAACCCTCACCCTCACCCTAACCTTAACCAACCCCAACCCTCAACATAACCCTCACCCTAAACCTCACCCTCAAACTAAACCTCACCCTAATCCTTACCCTCACCCTAATCCTTACCCTCACCCTAATCCTTACCCTCACCCTCAACCTAACCCTAACCCTAAATCTAACCCTAACCCTACCCCTCAACCTACCCCTCATCCTAACCCTAACCCTAAACATATCCCTCACCCTATCACTAACCCTAACCCTCACCCTAACCCTAAACCTCACCCACACCCTAACCCTCAACCTAAGCCTCAACCTAACCCTAACACTAATCCTAAACCTAACCCTCACCCTCACCCTCACCCTCACTGTAACCCTAACCCTAACCATAACCCTCACCCTCACCCTCACCCTAATTCTAACCCTAACCCTAACCCTCACACTAACCCTAACCCTAACCCTAACCCTCACCCTAACACTAAGCCTCACCCTAAACCTAAACCTAAAACTCACCCTCACCCTAACCCTAACCCTAAACCTCACCCTAACCCTAAACCTCACCCCAAACCTAAACCTCAACCTCACCCTCACCCTCACCCTAACCCTAAAAATAACCCTCAGCATCACCCAACCCTAACCCCAAGCCTCACCCTCACCCTAGCCCTCACCCTAACCCTAATCCTAACCCTAACCGTAACCCTCACCCTAACCCTAACCCTCACCCTCACACTAACCCTCACCCTAAACCTCAGCGTAACCCTAACCCTCATACTAAACCTAATCCTAACCCTAATCCTCACCCTCACATTCACCCTAACCCTAACCCTAACCCTCATCCTAACCCTAACCCTCACCCTAACCCTATCCCAAACCCTCACCCTCACCCTACACCTAACCCTAATCCTCAAACTGACCCTAACCCTCACCCTAACACTCATGTTAACCCTAACCCTCACTCTTACCCTAACCCTCACCCTTACCCTTACCATCACCCTAACCCTAACCCTAACCCTCACCCAAACCCTACCCCTACCCCTCACACTAACCTATCCCCAATGCTAACCTGAACCCTCACCCTCACACTCAGCCTAACCCTAATCCTAACACTAATCCTAACCCTAAACATCACCCTCACCCTCACTCTCACCATAACCCTCACCCTCACCCTCAGCCTAAACCTAACCCTACCCTCACCCTAAACCTAACCCTCACCTTAACCCTCACCCTAATCCTCACCACACCCTAACCCTAACCCTAAGCCTCACCCTCCCGCTAAACCTTACACTAATGCTAACACTACGGGTCACCCTCACCCTAAACCTAACCCTAAGCCTTACCCTCACCCTCACCCTAACCCTAACCCTCAACTTCACCATCACCCTAAACCTAACCGTAATCCTCACACTAACCCTAATCCTAACCCTAACCCTAACCCTCATTCTAACCCTCACTCTAACCCTAATCCTAACCCAAATCCTCACCCTAACGCAAACCCTAACCCTAACACTCACTCTGACCCTAACGCTAACCCTAACCCTCACCCTCACCCTAACACTCACCCTCACCCTAAACATCACCCTAAACCTATCCCTGACCCTAAAGCTAACCCTAACCCTTACCCTAACCCTCACCATCACCCTCACCCTCAACCTCACCCTAAGACTAACCCTAACCCTAACCCTAACCCTAACCCTAACCCTAACCCTAACCCTAATCCTAAACCTAACCCTCACCCTCACCCTGACCATAACTCTAAACCTCGCCCTCTCCCCTCACCCTAAGCCTATCCCTAACCCTAACCCTCATCGACACCCTAACCCTCACCCTAACACTCACCCTAACCCTCACCATCATCCTCACGCTCAACCTAACCCTAAGGCTCACACTAAACCTCACCCTAACCCTAACCCTAACCCTAAGCCTCACCCTAAACATCACCCTAACCCTAACCCTAACCCTAACCCTCACACTAACCCTAATTCTCACACTTAACCTAACCCTAACCCGCACCCTCACCCTAACCCTCATCCTAACCATAACCCTCACCCACAACCTAAACCTCATCCTCACCCGAACCCTCAGCCTCTCCTTAACCCTCACCCTCACCCAAAACATCACCCTAAACCTAACCCTCACCCTAACCCTAACACTAACCCTCACTCTAACCCTAACCCTCACTCTAACACTCACCATCACCCTAATCGTCAACCTAACCCAAACCTTACATAACCTTAAACCTCACCCTCAGCCTCACCCTAAACCTCACCCTCAACCTAGCCCTCACCATAACCCTAATCCTAACCCTAACCCTAACCCTCACCCTAGCCCTAACCCTAAACCTAACCCTTACCCTCACCCTCACCCTCACCCTCACTCTAAGCCTAACCCTAATGCTAACCCCAACACTCACCCTCACCCTAATCCTCACCCTAACCCTTACCGTCATCCTAACCCTAACCCTAAACTGTACACAAACCCTAACCCTCACCCTAACCCTAAACCTAACAAGAATCCTAACCGTAAACCTCAACCTCACACTCACCCTCACCCTCAGCCTAACCCTAACCCTAACACTAATCCTAACCCTAACCCTCACCCTTACCCTCCTCCTAAACCTAACCCTAACCCTCACCCTCACCATCACCCTAACCCTAATTCTAAACCTAACCCTCACCCTAAACCTAAACTTAAACCTAACCCTCCCCATAACCCTCACTCTAACCCTAATCCGAACCCTAAGCCTAAACCTAATCGTCACCCTAACCCTAACCCTAAACCACACCCTCAGGATAGCCCTCACCCTAACCCTAATCCTAACCCTATACCTAACTATAACCCTCAACCTAACTCTAACCCTCAGTCTCACCCTAACCCTCACCCTAACCCTAACCTTAACCCTAACCCTAACCCTCACCCTAAACCTCACCCTAACCCTAACCCTCACCCTAACCCTCACTGTCACCCTAACCATCACCCTAACCCTAAACCTAACACTAATCCTAACTCTCACACTCACACTCACCCTCAACCTCAGCCTAACCCTAACCATAAACCTAATCCTTACCCTTACCCTCACCCTCTCCCTAAACCTAATCAGAACCCTAACCCTCCCTCTCCCCCTCACCATCACAGTCACCCTCACCCTAACCCTAACTATAACCCTAACCCTAACCCTAACCCTAAACCTAACCCTCACCCTCACCCTCACGCTCACCCTGAGACTAAACTAAACCTTAAATTAATGCTAACCCTAACCTTAACCCATACCCTCACCCACAACATCACCCTCACCCTCAGCCTAACCCTAACCCTAATCCTAATCCTAACTAGAATCCTCACCCTCACCCTCACCCTAAACCTAACCCTAACCCTAAACCGCACCCCACCTCACTTTCACTCTAATGCTAACCCTAATAATAACCCTAACCCTAACCCACACCCTAACACTCACCCTCACCCTAACCCTAACCCTTACCGTAACAATAAGCCTATCCCTCACCCCAACCATAACGCGAATCCTAACACTGACCCTAACCCTCACCCTCACCCTCACCCGAACACTCAAGTTAACCCTAAACCTCACTCTCACCCTAAACCTCACCCTAAAACTGACCCTCACACTAACCCTAACCCTAAAACTAACCCTCACTCTAACCCTAACCCTCACTCAAACTTATCCCTAACCCTAACCCTAAACCTCAGCATCACCCTCAGCCTTATCCTAACCCTAACCCTAATCCTAACCCTAACCCTCACCCTCACCCTCAACCTAACCCTAACTCTCACCCTCACCCTCACCCTCAGTCTCACCCTAAACCTCACCCTGACCCTCACGCTAACCCTAACCATAACCCGCACCCTCACCCTAAACCGAACCCTCATCCTCACCCTAAACCTCCCTCTAACACTCACCCTCAACTTCACCCTAAACCTCACCCTAACCTTAACCCTAACCCACACCCTAACCCACAACCTCATCCGAACCCTCAACTTCTCCCTAAGCCTAACCCTAACCCTAACCCTAATCCTTTTTTTTTTTAATTTAATTTTATTTTATTTGAAAACATACTGTACAGAGGGGCTACAATTACATGGGCAGGATAATGCATACATTTCTTACCAAGCATTGCAGCCTCCTCCTTTGTTTACCCTTCACCTCCCTTCCCCGCCTCCCCCTCCCCCCACCCAATTATACCCCCCTCCCCCTCCCACAAAACCACATTGTAAAGCTGGTTTTGACATGACATTTTGTACTTCTCATTGTTGCAACAGGTCCACCTGAATCCTTAAACGACTTGTTTGTCCCCATCTCCTCCACATGTCATACTGACATCAAATATAGTGAAAGCAGGGGTTACACTGTGGGGGAGGGACATACAAAGCAACAAAGAAATAATCTTATAAATGCGTTAGAAACACATGCATGAAAGAAACGAAAACATTAAAATACATATTTAAGGGTTCATTTTCCTAACATCACATTATCTGACCTTTTCCGCTTGACTCATACCTATACTAGATATTGCAAATAAGGGAAACCATGGGACCTATGCTTCTTTGGGCCTGGCTTACTTCACTTAATATAATTTTTTCCAAACCTTTCCATTTCCTAACAAATGGGGAAATGTCATTCTTTCTGATGGAGGCATAGAATTCCATTGTGTATATATACCACATTTTCTTGATCCATTCATCTACTGAGGGGCATCTGGGTTGGTTCCAGATCTTAGCTATGGTAAATAATGCTGCAATAAACATAGTTGTGCTGGTAGCTTTAGTGTGGTCTTGTTTGTAAACATTTGGGTAAATGCCCAAAAGTGGGATTGCTGGATCATAGGGGAGATCTATGTGAAGTCTTTTGAGGAACCTCCATACTGCTTTCCAAAGTGGTTGAACAAGTTTACATTCCCACCAACAATGAAGTAAGGTTCCTTTCTGTCCACATCCCCTCCAGCATCTGTTGTTGTTAGAGTTCTTGATTTTTGCTGTTCTAACTGGAGTGAGGTGATATCTCAATGTTGTTTTGATTTGCATTTCTTTTATGGCTAGGGATGTTGAACATTTCCTCATGTGTCTATTGGACATCCTTCTTTCTTCTTCAGAGAAGCTTCTCTTTAAGTCTTTCGCCCACTTATTTATTGGGCAGTTGTTTCTTTGAGGATTTGTTGTTGGGTGGTTTAATTTTTTGAGTTCCAAGTATATTTTAGATATGAGACCCTTGTCCGTTGTATGGCTAGTAAAGATCTTCTCCCAATCGGTGGGCTTTCTATTGATCTTGCCAGCTATGTCATTTGCCCTGCAGAAGCTCTGCAATCTTATGCAATCCCATTTGTCCAACCTTTCTTTGATTTGTTGTGCTTCCGGGTCTCTATTCAGAAAATTTCGGCCTGAGCCAAGGAGACCTAGGGTTTCTCCTATTCCATTCTGTAATGTTTTCAGAGTGTCTGCTTTGAGTTCAAGGTCTTTGATCCATTTGGAGTTGATTCTGGTGCAGGGTGATATATAAGGATCTAGCTTAAGTTTTCTACATGTAGTTAACCAATTTTGCCAGCACCATTTACTGAAGAGGCTGTCTTTCTTCCATTCTATTGTTTTAGCTTCCTTATCGAAGATTAGATGGCTATAGGTCTGTAGTTTCATTTCTGGGTTTTCAATTCTATTCCATTGGTCCTGAGGTCTGTTCTTATGCCAATACCAAGCTGTTTTGATTACTATGGATTTATAGTAGAGTTTGAAATTTGGTATTGATATTCCTCCAGCAGTGTTCTTTCCGTTGAGGAGCGTTTTTGCTATTCGGGGTCTTTTATTGTTCCATATGAATTTTTGGATTGCCTCTTCTATTTCCTTGAAGAATGAGGGTGGAATTTTGATAGGTATCGCGTTGGATTTGTAGATAGCCTTGGGAAGTATTGCCATTTTCACGATCATAACCCTAATCCTAAACCTAACCCTCACCCTCACCCTCACCCTCACCCTCAACCTAACACTAACCCTAACCCTCACCCTACCACTAACCCTCACCATAAACCTAACCCCAATCCTCAACCTCACCCACACCCTAACCCTAAGCCTAACCCTCACCCTCACCCTAACCCTAACCCTAACCTTAAACCTAACCCTCACACTAAACCTAACCGTCACCCTAACCTTAACCCTACCCCTCAGCCTAACCCTCACCCTAACCCTAACCCTAAAACTAATCCTCACACTATCCCTAACCCTAACCCTAACATTCACCCTCACCCTAACTAACCCTAACCCTAAAAATAACACTAACCCTAACCCTAACCCTCAACCTCAACCTCATCCTCAGCCTGACCCTAACCTTCACAATCACCATCACCCTCACCCTCACCCTCACACTCACCCTCAGACTAACCCTAACCCTAACCCTAATTCTAACCAGAATTCTCATCCTCACCCTAAACCTAACCCTAACACTGAAGCTCACCCTCACCTCACACTCACCCTCACCCTCACCCTAACGCTAACCCTAAAAATAACCCTAACGCTAACCCTAAAAATAACCCTAACCCTAACCCTAACCCTCACCGTAACCCTAACCCTAACTCTAACCCTCAACCTAACCCTCACCCTAACCCTAAACCTGACCCTAACCCCAACCCTCACAGTATATCTCACCCTAACCATCACCCTAACCCTATACTTCACCCTCACCCTAACACTCACCCTAAGACTTACCCTCACGCTAACCCTCACACTAAACCTAACCCTCACCCTAATCCTAACCCTACCCCTCACCTTAACCCTAACCCTAAACCTCACCCTTACCCTAACCCTAACCCTAACCCTCACACTCACCCTAGCCCTCACCCTAACCCTAATACTAACCCTAAACCTTACGCTAATACTAACCCTCACCCTAACAATAATCCTACCCTAACCCTAACCCTCACACTCACCCTCACACTCACCCTCAGTCCAACCTTCACCCTCAAGCTAACCCTAACCCTAACCCTAATCCTAACCCTAAGCCTCACCGTAAACCTAACCCTATCCCTAACCCTCACCCTAACCCTAACCCTAAACCTTACCCTATCCCTCACCCTCACCCTCAGCCTCAGCCTAACCCTAACCTTAAACCTAATCCTAACCCTAATCCTCACCCTCACCCTCACCCTAAACCTAACCCTAACCATAAACCTCACCATCACCTCACACTCACCCTCACCCTCACACTAACCCTAAGTCTAACAATAACCCAAACATAACCCTAAACCTCACCCTAAACGTCACCCTCACCCTAACACTAACCATAATCCTAACCCTGCCGCAAACCCAACGCTAAACCTCACTCTAACATTCCCATTAACCCTAACCCTCACTCTCACCCTAACCCTCACCCCAACCCTTACCCTCACCCTAACCCTAACCCTAACAGTAAACCTTTTCCTAACCCTAACCCAACCCTAACACAAACCTACCCTAACCCTAACCCTCACCTCACCCTCAGCCTAACCGTAAACATGACCCTAATCCTCACCCTCACACTCACCCTAACCCTCACCCTCATCCTCACTCTAACCCTATCCTGAACATGAACCCTAACCCTCACCCTATCTCTCACCCTAACATTAACCCTAAACCTAACCCTCACACTCACCCTCAAACTCACCCTCAGCCTAAACCTCACCATCAGCCTAACCCTAACCCTAACCCTAATCCTAACCCTAAACCTTCCCTTCACCTAAACCCTAACCCTCACCCTAACCCTCACCCTAACCCGAACCCTCACCCTAACCCTTAACCTCACCCTCACCCAAACCCTAACCCTCACACTAAAACTAACCCTCACCCTAATCCTCACCCTAACCCAAAACCTAACCCTCACACTAACCCTAACCCTAACCCTCAACCTAAGCCTAAACCTAATCCTAACCCTAACCCCCACCCTCACCCTCACCCTAACTCTAACCCTAACCCTAACCTTAACCCTAACCCTCACACTAACCATAATTCTCACCCTAACCCTAACTCTAACCCTAAACCTAACCCTAACCGTCACCCTAACCCTAACCCTAACTCTAACCCAAACCTTAACCCTCACCCTAACCCTAACCCTAAACCTCACCCACACCATAGCCCTCACTCTTACCCTAATCCTAACCCTATCCCTAACTGTAACCTTCACCCTAACCCTAACCCTCACCCTCACCCTAACCCTAAACTTAACCCTAACCCTAACCCTCACCCGAACCCTCACCCTAACCCTAACACGAACCCTAACCCCCACCCTCACTCAAATCATCACCCTAACCATAAACCTAACCCTAACCCTAACCCTCAAACTCACACTCACCCTCACCCTCAGCCTAACCCTAACCCTAACCCTAATGCTTACCCTAACCCTCACCCTCTCCCTAAACCTAACACTCACCCAAAACCTCCCCCTCCCCCTCACCATCACACTCACCCTCACCCTAACCCTAACTATAACCCTAACTCTAACCCGAACCCTCTCCCTAACCCTAACCCTAACCCTAACCCTCAACCTAACCCTAAGCCTAACCCTAACTCTCACCCTCACACTCACCCTCACCCTCAGCCAAATCCTAAACCTTATATTAATGCTAACCCTAACCCTAACACTAACCCTAACATTAACCCTCACGCTGACCCACCCATCACCCTTACCCTTAGCCTTACCCTAACCCTAACCCTAATCATAACCAGAATCCTCAACCTCACCCTCAGCCTAAACCTAACCCTACCCCTAAATCGCAACCTCACCTCACCCTCACCCTCACCCTAACGCTAACCCTAATGATAACCATAACCCTAACCCTCACCCTAACCCTAACCCTCACACTAAACCTAACCATAACCGGCACCCTCACCCTAACCCTAAACCTAACCTTAACCTTCACCCTAAACCTCACTCTAACCCTTGCCCTCACCCTCACCCTACCCCTCACCCTAACCCAAACCCTAACCCTCACCCTAACCCTAAACCTAACCCTAACCCTCACCCTAACCCAAACCCTAACCCTCACCCTAACCCTCACACTCACCCTCACCCTCAGCCTAACCATAAACCTTATATTAATGCTACCCCTAACCCTAACACTAACCCTAACCCTAACCCTCAGTCTCACCCACACAGTCACCCTCACCCTCAGGGTAACCGTAACCCTAACCCTAATCCTAACCAGAATCCTCACCCTCAGCCTCAGCCTAAACCTAACCTTAACCCTAAATCCCACCCTCACCTCAACGTCACCCTCACCCTAACCCTACCCCTAACCCACACCTTCACACTCAACCTACTCCTAACCCTAACCCTAAACGTAACCTTCACCCTCACATTAACCCTCACCCTAACCCCTATCCTCACCCTCACCATAACTCTAACCCTACCCCTCAGCCTAACAATCACCCTAACCGTAACCCTACCTCTCACCATAACCCTAAACATCACCTTCACCCACACCCTAAGCCTCACACTCACCCTCAACCTCACCCTAACCCTAAACCTGACCCACACCCTAACCCTCACATCATAAGAACCCTCAACTTCTCCCTAAGCCTAACCCTAACCATCACCCTAATCCTAAAGCTAACCCTTACCCTCACCCTCACACTCACCATCAACCTAACACTAACCCTAATCCTAACCCTCACCCTAACCCTAACCCTCACCATAACCCTAACCCTAATCCTCACCCTCACCCACACGCTAACCCTTAACCCAACCCTCAAGCTCACCCTAACCTTAAACCTTACCCTAATGCTAAACCTAACCCTAACCCTACCCCTCAGCCTAACCCTAACCCTAACCTTCACCCTCACCGTAGCCCTAAACCTAACTAACGGTAACCCTTACCCTCACCCTCACCCTAACCCTAAGGAAAACCCTAAACCTCACGCTCACCCTAAAACGTACCCTCACTCTAGCCCTAACCCTCCCCTTTCCCCTCACCATCACACTCACCCTCACCCTAACGCTAAAAATAACCCTAACCCTAACCCTAACCCTCACACTCACCCTAACCCTCAGTTTAAACCTAAACCTCACACTCACCCTCACCCTCACACTCACCCTCAGCCTAACCCTAACCCTAACCCTAACCCTAAGCTTCACGGTCAACCTAGCCCACACCCTAACTAACTGTAACCCTAACCCTCACCCTCACCCTAACCCTAATGATAACCCTATCCCCTACCCTCACCCTAAACCTCACCCTAATACTTACCCTCACCCTAAACCTCACCCTAATACTTACCCTCACCCTAACCCTAACCCTCCCCCTCCCCCTCAACATCACACTCACCCTCACCCTAACCCTAAAAATAACCCTAACTCTAAACCTAACCTCAACCTAACACTAAGCATCACCCTCACCCTCACCCTCACAGTCAGAATAACACTAACCCTAACCCTATTCCTAACCAGAATCCTCACCCTCACCCTCACCCTAAACCTAACCCTAACACTAATCCTCACCCTCACCTCACCCTCACCCTCACCCTAACCCTAACCCTAATAATAACCCAACCCTAACCCTCACCCTAAACCTAACCCTCACCCTAACCATAACCCTAACCCTCACCCTCAACCTAACCCTAAACCTAACCTAATCCTAACCCTAACCTTCACCCTCACCCTAACCCTCAGCCTAACCCTAACCCTAACCCTAATCCTAACCATAATCCTCACCCTCACCCTAAACCTAACCCTAGACCTAAACCTTACCCTCACCTCACCCTCACTCTAAACATCACATTAACCCTAACTCTAACAATAACCCTAAACATAACCCTAACCCTCACCCTAACCCGAACCCAAGACCCTAACCCTAACACTAATCCTAACCCTAACCCTAACCCTAAACCTAAATCTGCCCCTAACCCTCATGCTAACACTCACCCTAACATTCACGTTTACCATAACCCTCACTCTCAACCTAATACTCACCCTAACCCTTACACTCTCCCTAACCCTAACCCTAACACTAACCCTCACCCTAACCCTAACCCAACCCTCACACTAACCTACCCTAACCCTAACCCGAACCCTCACCTCACCCTCAGCCTAACCCTAAACCTAATCCTAATCCTAACCCTAAACCTCACCCTCACCCTCACCCTCACTCTAACCTGAACCTGAACCCGAACCCTAACCCTCAGCATAACCCTCACCCTAACACTAACCCGAACACTAACCCTCACACCCACCCTCACACTCACCCTCAGCCTAAACCTCACCCTCAGCCTAACCCTAAGCCTATCCCAAATCCTAAACCTAACCCTAAAACTTCGCCTCACTGTAACCCTAACACTCACCCTAAATCACACCCTAACCCTAACCTCAAACTAAACCTAACCCTCACCCTAACCCTTACCCTCACCTTAACCCTAACTAAAACCCTAACCCTAACCCTAACCCTCACCCTAACCCTAACCATATCCCTAACCCTCACCCTAACCCTAACCGTAACCCTAACCCTCACCCTCACCCACACTGTCATCCTGACCCTCAGCCTAACCCTAACCCTAACCCAAATCCTAACCATAATCCTCACCCTCAGCATCACACTAAACCTAACCCTAGCTCTAAACCGCACCCACACCTCACCCTCACCCTCACCCTAATGCTAACCCTAATAACCCTAACCCTAATCCTCACCCTAATCCTACCCCTCACCCTAACCCTAACCTCTCACCCTAACACTAACCCTAACCCTCACCTTCACCCCAACCCTTATGCTCATCGTAACCTTCACCCTAACCCTCATCCTAACTCTCACCCTGACACTCATGTTAACCCTAACCCTCACCCTCACCCTAAACCTCACCCTAACCCTTAGCCTCACCCTAACCCTAAACCTAACACTAGCCCTCACCCTAACCCTAACCCTAACCCTCACACTAACTCATCCCTAAACCTAACCCTAACCCTCACCCTCACCCTCACATTCACCCTCAGCCTTACCCTAACCCTAACCCTAATCCTAACACTAACCCTCAGCCTCACCCTCACCCTAAACCTAACCCTAAACCTCACCCTCACCCTCACCCTCATCCTAACCCTCGTCCCCACCTTCACCCTAACCCTAACCCTAACCCTAACCGTCACCCTCACCCTAACCTTAACCCTAAACCTAACCCTCACCCTCACCCTAACCTTAACCCTCACACTAAACCTAACCCAAACCGAACCATCACCCTAACTCTAACCCTAACCCTAACCTTCACCCTAAACCTCACTCTAACATTCACCCTCACCTCACCCTAAACCTCACCCTAACCCTAACCCTCACCCACGCCATAACCCTCAACCTCATCTGAAACCTCAACTTATCCCTAAGCCTAACCCTAAACATAACCCTAAACCTAAACCTAACTCTCACCCTCACCCTTAACCTCAGCCTCAACCTAACCCTAACCCTAACCGTCACCCTCACCCTAACCCTAACCCTAACCTTAACCCTCACCCTAAGCCTAAGCCTAACCCTAACACTCACCCTCACACTCACCCTCTCCCTCAGCCTAACCCCAAAACCTTATATTAATGCTAACCCTAAACATAACACTAACCCTAACCCTAACCCTCACTCTCACCCACACAGTCACCCTCACCCTCAGCCTAACCCTAACCCTAACCCTAATCCTAACCAGAAACCTCAACCTCAGCCTCAGCCTAACCCTAACCCTAATCCTAAATCGCACCCTCACCTCACCATCACCCTCACCTAACACTAACCCTAATAATAAACCTAACCCTAACCCTCACCCTAACCCTAACCCTAACCCTAACCCTAACCCTCACACTAAACCTAACCCTAACCCGCACCCTCACCCTAACCCTAACCCTAACCCTCACCCTAAACCTCACTCTAACCCTCACCCTCAACCCCACCCTAAACCTAACCCTAACCCTAACCCTCACCCATACCCTAACCCTAACCTCATAAGAACCCTCAACTTCTCCCTAAGCCTACCCTAACCATAACCCTAATCCTAAAGCTAACCCTCACCCTCACCCTCACCGTTAACCTAACACTAACCCTAATCCTAACCCTCACCCTAACCCTAACCCTCACCATAACCCTAACCCTAATCTTCACCCTCACCCACACCCTAACCCAAAGCCTAACCCTCAGCCTCACCCTAACCGTAACCCTAAACCTGACCCTCCCCCTCAACATCACACTCACCCTCACCCTCAACCTAACCCTAAAAATAACCCTAACACTAACCCTAACCCTAAAACTACCCTAACCATCACCCTCACCCTCATCCTCACCCTCAGCCTAACACTAACCCTAACCCTATTCCTAACCAGAATCCTCACCCTCACCCTCACCCTAAACCTAACCCTAACACTAAACCTCACCCTCACTTCACCCTCACCCTCACCCTCACCCTAACCCTAATAATAACCCTCACCCTAACCCTCACCCTAAACCTACCCCTCACCCTAACCCCAACCCTCACCCTAACCCTAACCCTAACCCTCATCCGCACCCTAAGAGTAACCCTAATTCTAACCCTCAATGTAACCATCACCCTAACCCTAACACAAACACAAACCCTAACTCTCACCCTATTCATCACCCTAACCGTCACCCTAACCCTATCCTTCAACCTCACGCTACCATCACCCTAAGCCTTACCCTCACCCTAACCCTCACCATGACCCTATCCCTCACCGATACCCTAAACCTCACACTCACCCTAACACTAACCCTAACCCTAACCCTCAACCTAACCCTCAAGCTAATCCTAACCCTCACCCTAACCCTAAACCTAACCCTAACAATAACCAGCACCCTAACTCTAATCCTAAACCTTACCCTCACCCTAACCCTAACCCTAACCCTAACACTAACCCTCACCCTAGCACTCACCCTAACACTCACACTAACCGTAACGCTCACTCTCACCCTAACCCTGACCCAACACTTACCCTCACTCTAACCCTAAACCTAACCCTCACACTAAACCCAATCCTCACCCTAATCCTAAACCTACCCCTCTCCTTAACCCTAACCCTAACCCTCACCCTTACTCTAACATTAATGCTAACACTCACACTCATGCTAGCCCTAACCATAACCCTAATCCTAACCCTAAACCTAACCCTAACCCTCACCCTAACAATACCCGTAACCCTAACCCAAATCCTCACACTCACCCTAACACTAACGCTAACCCTAATCCTAACCCTGCCCCTAACCCTCATGCTAACCCTAACCCTAACCCTCACCCTCACCCTAACCCTCAGCCTAACCCTAACCCTAACCCTAATCCTCACCCTCACTCTCACCCTAAACCTAACCCTAACCCTAAACCTCACCCTCACCTCACCCTCACTCTCACCATCACACTAACCCTAACTCTAACAATAACAGTAAACATAACCCTAACCCTCACCCTAACCCGAACCCGAACCATAACCCTAACCCTAATCCTAACCCTCAACCTAACCCTAACCCTAATTCTAACCCTGCCCCTAACCCTCATGCTAACATCACCCTAACATTCACGTTAACCCTAACCCTCACTGTTACCCTAAAACTCACCTTAAACCTGACCCTCACACTAACCATAACCCTAACACTAACCCTCACCCTAACCCTAACACAACCCTCACACTAAGGTACTCTAACCCTAACCCTAACCCTCACTTCACCCTCAGCCTAACCCTAAACCTAATCCTAATCCTAACCCTAAACCTCACCCTCACCCTCACACTCACCCTCACCCTCACTCCAACCAGAACCCGAACCCGAACCCTAACCCTCAGCATAACCCTCACCCTAACACTAACACTAACCCTAACCCTCAGACTCACCCTCACACTCACCCTCAGCCTAAACCTCATCCTCAGCCTAACCCTAAGCCTAACCCAAATCCTAAACCTAACCCTAAAACTTCGCCTCACTGTAACCCTAACATTCACCCTAACCCTCACCCTAACCCTAACCTAACACTAAACCTAACCCTCACCCTAACACGTACCCTCACCTTAACCCTAACCCTAAACCTCATACTAAACCTAACCCTCACCCTAATCCTCACCCTAAACCTCACCCTAACCCTCACCCTAACCCTAAACCTAACCCTCACCTAACCTTAACCCTAATACTAACCCTAACCCTAACCCTAAATATTCCCCTCACCCTAACCCTAAACTTCATCCTAACTCTCACCCTAACCCAAACCCTCACACTAACCCTAACCCTCACCCTAACCCTAACACTAACCCTAAACCGAAACCTAACCCTCATCCTACCCCTAACCCTAACTCTAACCCTCACCCTAACCCTAACCCTAAACCTCACCCTCACCATAGCCCTCACCCTAACCCTAATCCTAACACTATCCCTAACCGTAACCCTCACCCTAACCCTAACCCTCAGCCTTACCCTAACCCTCAACCTAACCCTAACCTTAACCCTAACCTTAACCCTCACCGTAAACCTCACCCTAACCCTAACGCGAACACTAAACCTCACCCTCACCCTGACCATCACCCTAACCCTAAACGTAGCAATAACCCTAACCCTCACACTCACACTCACCCTCACCCTAACCGTAACCCTCACCCTAACCCTAAACCTAACTCGCACCCTCACCCTAACCCTAACCCTAACCCTCACTCTAACCCTAACCCTCACTCTAACCCTTACCCTCACCCTAACGCTAACCCTAACACTAGCCCTCACCCTAATCTTAACCGTAACCCTCACACTAACTTATCCCTAAACCTAACCTTCACCCTCATCCTCACACTCACCCTCAGCCTTACCCTAACCCTAACCCTAATCCTAACCCTAACCCTCAACCACACCCTCACCCTAAAGCTAACCCTAAAGCTCACCCTCACCCTCACCCTAACCCTCACCCTCACACTCACCCAAACCAAATCCTAACCCTAACCCTCACCCTCACCCTAACCCTAACCCTAACTCTAACCCTCACCCTAACCCTATCCCTCACACTAAACCTAACCCTTACCCGCACCCTCAATGTAACCCTAACCCTAACCCTAACCTTCACCCTAAACCTACTCTAACCCTCACCCTCACCTCACCTAAACATCACCCTAACCCTAACCCTCACCCACACCCTAACCCTCAACCTCATCTGAACCCTCAACTTCTCCTTAAGCCTAACCCTAACCATAACCCTACTCCTAAACCTCTCACCCTCACCCTTACCCTCACCCTCAACCTAACACTAACCCTAAACCTCACCCTAACCATAACCCTCACCAAAACCCTAAACCTAATCCTCACCCTCACCCACACACTAACCCTAACCCTAACCTCACCCTCACTCTAACCCTAACCCTTACTCTAATGCTAACCGTAACCCTAACCCTAAACCTAACCCTCACACTAAACCTAACCCTCACGCTAACCCTAACCCTACCCCTAAGCCTACCCCTCACCCTAACCCTAACCCTAAACCTAAACCTCACCCTATCCCTAACACTAACCCTAACCATCACCCTCACCCTAGCCCTCACCCTAACTAACCCTAACCCTAACCCTGACCCTCACCCTAACCCTAATGAAAACCCTAACCCTCACCCTCTACCTAACGCTAACCCTAATAATAACCCCAACCCTAACCCTCACCCTAACCCTAACCCTCACCCTAACACTAACCCTCACCCTCATCCAAACCCTAATGCTCATCCTAACCCTGACCCTAACCCTCATCCTAACCCTCACCCTAACACGCACGTTAACCCTAACCCTCACTCTCACCCTAAACCTCACCCTAACCGTTACCCTCACCCTAACCCTAACCCTAACACTAACCCTCACCCTAACCCTAACCCTAACCCTCACATTAACTTATCCCTAACCCTAACCCTGATCCTAACCCTCACCCTCACACTCACCCTCAGCCTTACTAAAACCCTAACCCTAATACTAACCCTATCCCTTACCCTCACCCTCACCCTAACCCTAACGGTAAACCTCCCAATCCCCCTCACCCTCACCGTCACCCGAACTCTCTTCCTATCCCTAACCCTAACCCTAACCCTCACCCTCACCCTAACCCAAACCCTAACCCTCACACTAACCCTTACACTAAACCTAAACCTAACCCGCACCCTCACCATAACCCTAACCTTAACCCTAAACGTAACCCTCACCCTCACCCTCACACTCACCCTCAGCCTTACCCTAAACCTAACCCTAATCCTAACCCTAACCCTCAACCTCACCCTCACCCTAACCCTCAACCTCACCCTCACCCTAACCCTAACCCAACCCTCACCCTAACCCTAACCCTCACACTAAACCTAACCCCAACCTGCACCATCACCCTTACCCTAACCCTAACCCTAACCTTCACCCTAAACCTCACTCTAACCCTCACCCTCACCTCACCCTAAACCTCACCCTAACCCTAACCCTCACCCACACTCTAACCCTCAACCTCATCCGAACCCTCAACTTCTCCCTAAGCCTAACCCTAACCATAACCCTAATCCTAAACCTAACTCTCACACTCAGCCTTACCCTCACCCTCAACCTAACACTAACCCTAAACCTCACCCTAACCCTAACCCTCACCAAAACCCTAACTCTAATCCTCACCCTCATGCACACACTAACCCTAACCCTCACCCTCACCCTCAGCCTAACCCTAACCCTTACTCTAATGCTAACCATAACCCTAACCCTAAACCTAACCCTCACATTAAACCTAACCCTCACACTAACTCTCACCCTCACCCTAACCCTAATCCTAACCCTCAACCTAAACCTAGCCCTCACCCTAACCCTAATCCTAAACCTAACACTAATCCTAAACCTAACCCTAACCCTAACCCTCACCCTACACTAACCCTCACCCTCACACTAACTCTCACCCTAAACCTCAGCCTAATCCTAACCCTAACCCTAACCCTAATCCTAACCCTCATCCTCACCCTCACCCTCACTCTAAACCTAACCCTAACACTAACCCTAACCCTCACCCTAAACCTAAACATCACCCTAACCCTAACCCAAACCCTCACCCTCACTGTAACCCTAACCCTAATCCTAACAATGACCCTAACCCTCACCATAACCCTCACTCTAACACTCACCTTAACCCTAACCCTCACTCTCACCCTAACCCTCATCCTAACCCTTTCCCTCACACTAACCCAAACCCTAACCCTCAACCAAACGCTTACCCTAACCCTCACACTAACCTATCCCTAACCCTAACTTTAACCCTCACCCTCACCCTCAGCCTAACCCTAATTCTAACACTAATCCTAACCCTAAACCTCACCATAACCCTAAACCTAACTCTCACCATCACCCTAAACCTAACACTAACCCTAACCCTCACCTTAAACCTAACGCTCACCCTAACCCTCACCCTCACCCTAACACTAAACCTTAAACCTAACCCTCACTGTAATGCCAACCCTCACCATAATCGTAACCCTAAACCTCAGCCTAAATCTAACCCTCATCCTAACCCTAACCCTAATCTTCACACTAACCCTAACCCTAACACTAAACCTAATCCGAACCCTAAACATAACCCTCAACCTCACCCTCACCCTCATCCTCAGCCTAACCCTAACCTTAACCCTAATCCTAACCTTAACTCTTACCCTAACTCTCACCCTAATTCTAACCCTAACCCTCAACGTCACCCTCACCCTCACCCTAAACCTAACCCTAACAATAACCCTAACCCTAATCCTAACCATAATCATAACCCTCAACTTAAGCCTAACCCTAACCCTAACTCTAACCTCAACCCTAACCCTAACCCTCACCCTAACCCTAACGCTAAACCTAACCCTACACCTAACCCTCACACTAAACCTAACCCTCACCGTAAACCTAACCCTCACCCTAATGCTCACACTAATCCTAACCGCCACCCTAAACCCAACCCTACACATCTCCGTATCGCTCACCCTAACCCTAACACTAAACCTCACCCTAACCCTAACCATAACACTCACCCTCACCCTAGCCCTCACCCTAACCCTAATCGGAACCCTAACCCTAACCCTAACACTCACCCTAACCCTCATCCTAACGCCAACCCGAACCCTAACCATCACCCTCACCCTAACCCTCACACTAACCCTAAACCTAACCCTAACCCTCACACTCACCCTCACCCTCAACCTCAGGCTAACCCTCACCCTCAACCTAACCCTAACCCTAACCTTAATCTTAACCCTAACCCTAACCCTCATCCTAACCCTAACCCTAACCCTAACCCTAACCCTAACCCTAACCCTCACCCTCACCCTCAGCCTAACCCTAACCCTAACCCTAATCCCAACCCTAATCCTCAGCCTCACTCTCACCCTAAACCTAACCCTAACCCTAAACCTCACTCTCACCTCACCCTCACCCTCACCCTCACACTAACCCTAAGTATAACAAAAACCGTAAACATAACCCTAACACTCACCCTAACCGGAACCCTCACCCTAACCCTAACCCTAACCGTCACCCTCATCCTAACCCTAAGCCTAATCCTAACCCTGCCCCTAACCCTCATACTATCCCTCACTCTAACATTCACGTTAACCCTAACCCTCACTCTCACCCTAACCATATTCCTTACACTCACCCTAACCCTAAAACTAACACTAAACCTCACCCTAATCCTAACCCAAACCTCACACTAACCTACCCTAACCCTAACCCTAACCCTCACCTCACCCTCAACCTAACCCTAAACCTAACCCTAATCCTAAACCTAAATGTCACCCTCACCCTCACCCTAACCCTCACCCTCACCCTCACCCTAACCCTCACCCTCACTCCAACCCTAAACCGAACCCGAACCCGAACCCTAACCCTCACCCTCACCCTCACCCTAACACTAACCCTAACCCTCACACTCACCCTCACACTCACCCTCAGCCTAAACCTCACCCTCAGCCTAACCATAATCCTAACCTTAATCCTAACCGTAACCCTAAACCTAAACCTTCCACTCTCCCTAACGCTAAACCTCCCCCTCTACCTCCCCCTCACTCTCAGCCTAACTGTAACCCTAACCCTTATATTAAAACTAATCCTCACCCTCACCCTAAACCTAATCCTAATCCTAACCCTCACCCTAACACTTACACTCACCCTCACCCTAATCCTCACCCACACCCTACTCCTCACCCTAACCCTAAGGCTAAACCTAACCCTCACCCTCACCCTAACCCTCACCCTAACACTAACCCTAACCCTAACCCTCACACTCACCCTCAACCTAAACCTCACCCTCAGCCTAACCCTAAGCCTAACATTAATCCTAACCCTAACTGTAAACCTAAACCTTCCACTCTCCCTAACCATAACCCTCCCCCTCCCCCTGGCCCTCAGCCTAACTGTAACCCTCACCCTAATATTAAAACTAATCTTCACCCTCACCCTAAGCCTAATCCTAATTCTAACCCTCACCCTAACCCTTACACTCACCCTCACCCTAACCCTCACCCACACCTTAAACCTCACCCTAACCCTAATGCTAAACCTAACCCTCACCCTCACCCTAACCCTCACCCTAACCCTTACCCTACCCTCACCCTAACCATCACACTAACCCTAACTCTCATCATAGCCATCACCTTCGCCATAACCCTCACCATCCCCTTCACGCTCACCCTCAGCCTAACTGTAAACCTAACCCTAATCCTAACTCTCACCCTCACCCTCACCCTAACCCTAATCATAACCTTAACCCTCACCCTCACCATAACACTAACCCTAAACCTAACCCTCACGCAAAGCCTAACCCTCACCCTAACCCTAACTGTCACCATAGCCATCACCCTATTACTAACCCTAACCCTAACCCTAAACCTCACCCTCACCCTCACCCTAATGCTTACCCTCATCCTAATCGTAACCCTAACCCTCATACTAACACTAACCCTCACCCTAAGCCTAACCTGAAACCTGACGCTAACCCTCACCTTCACCCTCACCCTCACCCTCACCCTCAGCCTAACCCTAACCCAAACCATAATGCTAACCCTCATGCTAACCGTAACCTTAACCCTCAGCCTAACTCTCACCTTAACCCTAACCCTAATACTCACTCTCACCCTAACCCTCACACTAACCCTTACCCTCACCCTAACCCTAACCCTCATACTAAACCTAACCCTCACCCTTATCCTAACCCTCCTCCTCACCCTAACCCTCACCCTTACCCTAATCCTAACGCTTACATAATCCTAACTCTAATCCTAACCGTAACCCTAACACTCACCCTAATTCTAACCCTAACCTTAACCCTAAACCGCACCCTAACCCTAACCCTAACCCAAACCTCACACTAACCCTAACCCGAACTCTAACCTTCAACCGAATCCTAAGCCTTACCCTAACCCTAACCCTAACACTCACTCTAACCGTCACCCTAACCCTCACCTTAAACCTTATCCTCACCCTAACACTAACCCTAACCCTAACCCTAACCCTCATGCTAACACTAACCTTAACTCTCACACTAACCCAACCCTAACCCTCAAACTAGCCCTAAACCAAACTCTCACACTAACCCAACCCTAACCCTAACCCTAACCCTCAGATTCACACTCATCCTCACCCTCAGCCTAACCCTTACCCTAACACTAATCCTAACCCTAACCCTCACCCTCACCCTCACCCTAAACCTCACCCTAAACCTAAACCTAACCCTCCCACTAACCCTAACCCCCAACCTAACCCTCACCCTAATCCTCACCCTAACCCTAACCCTAACCCATACCTAACCGAAACCCTCACCCTCACCATCACCCTCACCCAAACCCTCACCCTAGCCCTCACTCTAAACCTAACTCTAACCCTAACCCTAATCCTAACCCCCACCATCACCCTAACCCTCACCCTCACCATCACCTTAAGCATAACCCTAACCCTCACACTCACCCTCACCCTCACCCTAAACCTAAACCTAACAATAAACCTAACCCTAAACCTAACCCTGACCCTAACCCTAACTCTAACCCTAACCCTAACCCTCACATTAACCTATCCCTAAACCTAACACTAACCCTCACCCTCACCCTCACCTTCACCCTCAGCCTTACCCTAATCCTATCCCTAATCCTCTCCCTCACCCTCACCCTAACCAGAACCCTAACCCTCACCCTCACCCTCACCCGCACCCTCACCCTCAACCTAACCCTCACCCTCACACTCACCCTAACTCTAACCCTAACCCTCACCCTAACCCTATCACTAACCCTCACCCTTAACCTAAACTGAACCCGCACCCTCAATCTAACCCTAACCCTAACCCTAAACCTCACCCTAAATCTCACTGGAACATTCACCCTCACTCTCACCCTAAACCTCACCCTAACCCTATCCCTCACCCACACCTTAACCCTCACCCTCATCTGAACCCTCAACTTCTCCCTAAGCCTAACCTTAACCATAACCCTAATCCTAAACCTAACGCTCACCCTCACCCTCACACTTAACCTAACACTAACGGTAACCCTAACCCTCACACTAACCCTAAACCCAATCATCACCCTCATCCACGCCCTAAACCTAACCCTAACCCTCACCCTCACCCTAATCTTAACATTTACCCTAATGCTAACCCTAACCCTCAGCCTCACACAAACCCTCACCCTAACCATTAACCTCCCCCTGACCTTAACCCTAAACTTAAGCCTAAATGTAACCCTAAACCTAACCCTCACCCTAAATCTAACCCTACCCCTCAGCCTAACCCACACCCTAACCCTAACCCTAACCCTAATCCTCACCCTAACCCTAACCCTAACCCTAAACTTCACCCTCACCCTAGCCTTCACCCTAAATAACCCTAACCCTAGCCCTCACCCTAATCCTAACCCTAATGATAGCCCTAACTCTCACCCTCACCCTAAACCTCACCCTGACACTTACCATCACACTAACCCTAAACCTCAAAGTTAACCTAACCCTCACCCTGAACCTTACCCTAAACCTAACCCTCACCCTAACCCTAACCTTAACCCTAACCCTCAGACTCACCATCAGCCTAACCCTAAACATTACCCTAATGCTAACCCTAACCCTCACCCTCACCCTCACACTAACCCTAAACCTAACCCTCACCCAAACCCTCAAAATAACCCTAACGCTAACCCTAACCCACACCCTCAACCTAAACCTCACCCTAACCCTTACCCTCACCCAAACCCTAACCCTAAACCTAATCCTGACACTAAACATAACCCTAATCCAAACCCTAACCCTCACCCTAAACCTCACCCTCACCCTAACCCTAACCCTAACCCTCACAACAATGCTAACACTAACCCTAAACCTCACCTTCACCCTAACCCTCACCCACACCCTCACTGTCACCCTAACACTCACCCTAACCCTAACACTAACCCTAACCCTCATCCTCACCCTAAGCCTCACCCTAATTCTAACCCCAACCCTAAACCTCACACTCACCCTCACCCTAACCCTCACCCTAACCTTAACCCTCACCCACACCCTAACCCTCAACCTCACCCCAATCCTCACCCTCTCCCTAACGCTCAACATCACCCAAACAACACCCTAAACATAACCCTCACCCTAACCGTAACCCTAACCCTCACCCTAAACCTAACCCTCACCCTAACCCCACCCTCAACCTAGCCCTCACCCTAACCCTAACCCTAACCGTAACCCCAACCCTCACGCTCAACCACAACATCAACCTCAGCCAAACCCTAACCCTAACCCTAACCCTAACCCTAACCCCCACCCTAACCCTAACCCTAACGCTAAACCTCACCTTCACCCTCACCCCCACCCTAACAATATCCCTAACCCTAACCCTCACCCTAATCCTAACCCTCACCCTCACGTACAGCCAAATCCTAACCCTCACCCTAACCCTCAACCTCACCCTAACCTTCACCCTAAACCTTACCCTCATCCTAACCCTAACCTTAACCTTCACAGTAACTCTAACCCTAACCCTAACCTTCACCCTCACTGGAGCCCTCACCCTAATCTTAAACATCACGCTAACGCTAAAACTAAACCTAACCCCCAGCCTAACTCTAACCCTAAACCTAAACCTTACCCTAAACCTCACACTCACCTCACCCTCACCCTAACCCTAGTAATAACCCTAACCCTAACCCTCACCCTAACCCGAAACCTCCCCCTAACCATAATCCTCACCCTAACCCTAACCCTAAAACTCACCCTGACCTAACCCTCAACCTAACACTCAGGTTAACCTTAACCCTCACTCTCACCCTAACCCTCACCCTAACCCTTACACTCATCATAATCCTTACCACAACCCTCACACTAACCTATCCCCAACCCTATCCCAAACCCTCACCCACACCTTCACCCTAACACTAACCCTAAACCTCACCCTCACCCTCATCTTCACCCTCACCCTCACCCTCACCCTAACCCTCAACCTCACCCTCAACCTAACACTAACCCTAACCCTAAACCTCACCCTAACTCTAAACCTTACCCTAAAACTTACCCTAACCCTAATGCTAACCCTAACGCTCAACTTCACCCTAACATTCACGCTAACCCTTGACCCTAACCCTAACCCTAACCCTGACTCTCACTGTAACCCTCACTCTAACTCTAACCCTAACCTTAACCCTCACCCAAACCCTCACCCTTACCCTAATCCTAACCCTAAACCTCACCCTATCCCTCACTCTAACCGTCACCCTAACCCTATCCCTCAACCTCACCCTAACCCTCACCCTAAAACTTATCCTCACCCTAACCTTCACCCTAACCCTAACCCTCACCCACACCCTAACCCTCACCCTAACCCTTAACCTCACCCTAACACTAACCCTCCAACTAACCCTCACCCTAACCCTAACCCTCACACTAAACCTAACCCTCACCCTAATACTAACCCTTCCCCTCAACCTAACCCTAACCCTAAACCTCAACCTACACCTAACCCTAACCCTAACCCAAACCTTAACCCTAAACCTCACCCTATCCCTCACCCTAACCTTCACCCTAAACCTATCCCTCACCCTGAGCCTAACCCTCACACTAAGCCTTACCCTAACCCCAACCCTCACTCTAAACCTATCCCTCACCCACACCCTAACCCTCACTCTCACCCGAACCCTCACCCTAACAATAAATCTAACCCTAACCCAAACCCTCACACTCTCCCTCACAGTTACCCTCAACCTAAACCTAAACCTAACCCTAAACCTAAACCTAACCCTAACCCTAACCCTCACCCTAACCCTAACCCAAATCCTCACCCTCACCCTAACCCTAACCCTAATCCAAACCCTGACACTAACCCTCAACCTAACCCTCACCCTATCCCTTACCCTCACCCTACCCCTAATCCTAACCCTCACCCTAACCCGAACGTGAACCCTCACACTAACTTATCCCTAACCCTAACCTTTACCCTCACCTTCACCCTCAGCCTAACCCTAATTCTAACCCTAATCCTAACCGTAAACCTCACCCTCACCCTCACCCTAACCCTCACCCTCACCCTCACCCTAACCCTAACCCTAACCCTAACCCTCACCTTAATCCTAACCCTCACCCTAACCCTAACCCTCACACTCACCCTCACCCTCACGCTCACCCTAACACTAAACCTCACCATAAGACTCACCCTAACCTTCACCTTAAATCAAACCCTAATTCTAACCATAACCGTCACCATATCATTCATCCTAACCATCACCCTAACTCTAACCCTTACCCTCACCCTAAATTTCACACTAACCCTAACCCTCAACCACATCCTAAACCTCACCCTCACCGTAACCCTAACCTAACCCTAACCCTCAACCTAAACCTCATGCTAACCCTAACTCTAACCCTAACACTCAACCTCACTGTAACCCTCACCCTAACCCATACCCTCAACCTCACCCTAACCCTAATCCTAACCCTAACCCTAATCCTAACCCTAACCCTAACGCTAACCCTAACCCTCACCCTAATCCTAACCCGAATCCTAACCCTAACCCACACACTCACCCTCACACTCAATCTCAGACTAAACCTCACCTCAGACTAACCCTAACCCTAATCCTAACCCTACCCTAACCCTAACACTAACCCTCACACTTACCCTAACCCTAGCCCTAAACCTAAACCTAACCCTAACCCTCAACCAACCCTAACCCTAAAACGCACCCTAACCCTAACCCTAATCCTAACCGTAACCCTCACCCTCATTCTAACCCTAACCCTCAAACTAACCCTCACCCTAACACTCACGCTAACCCTAACCCCCACTCTAACCCTAACACTCACTTTAAACCTTCCCCTCACCCTAACCCTAACCCTCACACTAAACCGAACCCTCACCCTAATCCTAACGCTCTTCCTCACCCTAAACCTCACCCTAACCCTCACCCTCACCCTAACTCTAACCATAACCCTAAACCTAAACCTCACACTAACCCTAGCCCTCAACCTAACCCTAATCCTAACCCTAACCCTAACCCTAACCCTAACCCTCACCCTCACCCAAACCCTCACCCTAACCCTAACTCTAACCCTAATTCTCCCCCTAACCCTCACCCTAACAATAACCCTAATCATAACACTAATCATCACCCTCACTCTCACCCTAACCCTAATCCTAACCCTAACCGTCACCCTCACCCTCACCCTAACTCTAACCCTAACCCTAAACCTCACCCTAAACCTCACCCTAACCCTATCACTCACCCTAACTCTAACCCTAACCCTAACCCTCACCTTAACCCTTACCCTCACCCTAACCCTAAACCTCACCCTCACCCTCACCCTAAACCTAACCCTCACTCTAAACCTCATCCTAACACTCCCGTTAACGCTAATCCTGACTCTCACCCTAAACTTTACCCTCACCCTAACCCTAACCCTAACCCTCACACTAAACCTAACCTGCAATCTAATCCTAATCCTACCCCTCACCCTAACCATCACCATAAACCTAACCCTAAACCTGACCCTAATCTTGACCCTAACACTAAATTTCACCTTCACCCTAGCCCTCACCCTAACCCTAATCCTAAACCAAACCCTAACCCTAACACTCACCCTAACCCTAACCCTCACCCTCATACTAAACCTCACCCTAACCCTCAGCCTAACCCTAACCCTAACCCTAATCCTAACCCTAATCCTCACCCTCACCCTTACCCTAAATCTAAACCTAACCTTAACCCTAACCCTCACCATAAACCTAACCCCACCCTAACCCTAACCCAAATACCCTCACCATAACACTAACCCTAATCCTAACCCTGACCCTAACCCTCATTCTAACCCTCACCATAACACTCACATTAACCCTAACCCTCACTCGCACCCTAACCCTATCCCTAACCCTTACCCTCACCCTAACCCTCACCCTCACCCTCACCCTAACCCTAAACCTCACCATAACACTCACCCTAACCCTAATGCTAAACCTAACCCTCAACCTCAACCTAACCCTCACCCTAACCCTTAACCTCACTCTAAATCTAACCCTATCCCTAACCATAAACCTCACCCTATCCCTCACCCTAAATGTCACCCTAACCCTATCCCTCATCCTCACCCTAATCTTCACCCTAACCCTTACCCTCACACTAACCTTCACCCTAACCCTAAACCTCACCCACACCCTAAGCCTCACCCTCACCCTAACCCTCACCCTAACCCTAACCCCAACCCTCACCCTCAACCTAAACCTAAACCTAACCCTAACCCTAACCCTCACACTAACCCTAACCTTAACCCTAACCCTACCCCTCAGCCTAACCCTCATCCTAACCCTAACACTAACCATAACCCTCACCCTAAACCTAACCGTCACCCACACCTCACCCTCAGCCTAACCTTAACACTAACCCTAATCTTAACCCTAACCCTCACCCTCACCCTCACCCTAACTCTAACCCTAAACCTCACCCTCACCATCACCCTACCCCTATCCCTAACCCTCTCACTAACCCTAACCTTAAACCTAACCTTCACCCTCACCCTAACCCTCACCCTAACCCTAACCCAAAATCTCACCCTAAACCTAAACCTAAGGGTAACCCTCACCTTAACCCTTACCTTCACCCTAACCCTAACCCTCACCCTAACTCTCACCCTACACCTAATGCTAACCCTAAACCTCACCCTCACCCTCACCCTCACGCTAACCCTTAACCTCACAATAATCTTAACCCTAACACTCACCCTGACTCTTACCCTATCTCTCACCCTAAACGTCACCCTAAACCTATCCCTCACCCTCACCCTAACCCTCACACTAACTCTTACCCTCACCCTAACCATCACCCTAACCATTGCCCTCACCAACACCCTAACGCTCATCCTAATCCTAACACTAAACTTTACCCTAAAGCTCAACCTAACCCTCAACCTAACCCTAATCCTAACCCTAACCTCACCCTCACCCTAACCCTTACCCTCACCCTAACCCTAACCCTAACCCCAATTCTCACACTAACCCTCACCCTTAACCTAACACTCACCCTCACAATCACCCTACAACCTAAAAATCACCCTACCCCTAACCCAAACCCTATCCCTAACCCTAACCCTAACAGTAACCCTAACCCGAACCCTAAACCTAACCCAAACCCTAAAACTCATCCTCACCCTAACACTCAAACTAACACTCAAGCTAACCCTAACCCTAAACATGAACTTAACCCTCCCCCTCACTATCACACGATCCGTAACCCTAACCGTCACAGTAACCCTTACCCGAACCCTAAACCTAACCCAAACCCTAAACCTCACCCTCATCCTAATACTCACCATAATCCTCACTCTCACCCTCACCCTAACCCTAAACTTAACCCTCCCCCTCACTATCACACTAACCCTTACCATAACCCTCACCGTAACCCTAACCATAACCCTCACCCTAACCATAACCCTCACCCTAACCCTAACCCTAACCCTCAGCCTCACCCTAACCCTCATCCTAACACTTACCCTCACCCTAAACCTAACCCAAACCCTAACCCTTACCCTAACCCTCACCCTAACCCTAACCTAACCCTTATCCTAACCCTATCCCTCACCGTAAACCTCACCCTAACCCTACCATTAACCCTAACCCTCACCCTCACCCTAAGCCTCACACTCACCCTTACCCTCACCCTAACACTCACCCTAACACTCACCCAAAACCCAACCCTAACGCAATCCCTCACCCTAACATTCACCCTAACACTCACGCTTACCCTAACCCTCACTCTCACCCTAAACCTCACCCTAACCCTTACACTCACCCTAACCTAACCCTCATATTAAACCTAACCCTCACCCTAATCCTAACTCTACTCCTCACCCTAACCCTCACCCTAACCCTAACCCTAACCCTCACCCTAACCCTAATCCTAACCCTAACCCTCACCCTCACCCTCACCCTTACTCTAACCCTAACCCCAAACCTAAACCTCACGCTAACCCTAACCCTAAGCCTAACCTTAACCCTCACACTAAACCTAACCCTAACCCTAACCCTACACCTCACCCTAACCCTCACCCTAACCCTAACCCTAACCCTAACACTCACCCTAACCCTAACCCTAACCCTAAGCCTCAACTGAACCCTTACCCTCACCCTAACCCTAACCCTCAACCTCACCCTCACCCTAACCCTAACCTTCACCCTAAACCTCACCCTAACACTCGAGCTAACCCTAACACTCACTCTCACCCTAACCCTCACCATAACCCTTACCCTCACCCTAACCCTAACCCTAACCCTCACAGTAAATCTAACCCTCATTCTAATCATAACACTACTCCTCACCCTAACACTCACCATAACCCTAAACCTAAACCTCACGCTAATCCTAACCCTATCCCTAACCCTCACGGTCACCCTAGACCTCACCCTAACCCTAATCCTAACTCTAACACTAACCCTAACCCTCACCCTCAACCTAACCCTCACCCTCACACTAACCCTCACCCTAACCCTCAGCCTAACCTTAATCCTAACCTTAACCCTAATCCTAACTCTAATACACACCCTCACCCTCAACCTAAACCTAAACTTAACCCTAACCCTAACCCTCACCCTAACCCTAATCCTCACCCTAACCCTAACCCAAATACTCACCCTCACCATAACCCTAACCCTAATCCTAACCCTGACCATAACCCTCAACCTAACCGACACCCTAACCCTTACCCGCACCCTAACCCTAAACCTAAACCTCACCCTAACCCCAACACAAACCCTCACACTAACCTATCCCTAACCCTAAACTTAACACTCACCCTCAACCTCAGCCTAACTCTAATACTAACCATAATCCTAACCCTAAACCTTACCCTCGCCCTCACCCTAAACCTCACCCTAAACCTAACCCTAACCCTAAGCCTCACCTTAAACCTAACCCTCACCCTAAACCTAACCCTCACCCTCACCCTCACCCTAACCCTAAACCTCACCATAAGACTCACCCTAACACTCACCGTAAACCAAACCCTAACCCTAACCATAACCATCACCCTATCCCTCACCCTAACCGTCACGATAACCCTATCCCTCACCCTCACCCTAATCCTCACCCTAACCCTTACCCTCACCCTAAACTTCACACTAACCCTAACCCTCACCCACACCCTAACCCTCACCTTCACCTTAACCCTAACCTAACCCTAACCCTCAACCTAAACTTCACCCTAACCCTAACTCTAACCCTAACACTCATCCTCACTGTATCCCTCAACCTAACCCTTAACCTCACCCTCACCCTCACCCTAACCCTAACCCAAACCCTCACACTAACCCTAACCCTAACCCTACCCGTCAATCTAACCCTCATCCTAACCCTAAACATATCCCTAAATTTCACCTTATCCCTAACACTAACCATAACCCTCACCCTAACATTAACCCTCACCCACACCCTAAACCCCACTCTCAGCCTAACCCTAACACTAACACTAATCCTAATCCTAACCCTCACCCTCACCCTAACTCTAACCCTAAACCTCACCCTCACCCTCATCCTACCCCTAACACTCACCCTAACCCTAACCCTCAACCTAACTCTAACCCTAATTCTCACCCTAACCCTAAACATAACCTTAACCCTCATCTAAACATTTACGCTCACCCTAACCCTAACCCTCACCCTCACCCTCACCCTAATCCTAACCCTCACACTAAAACTCACCCTAAACCTAATGCTAACCCTAAACCTCACCCTCACCCTAAAGCTCACCCTACCTCTCACCCTCAACCTTACCCTAATCCTAACCCTAATCCTAACCCTAACCATCACCCTCACACTCACCCTAATTTTAACCCTCAACCTCACACTCACCCTCACCCTCACTGTAACCCTAACCCTCACCCTCAACCTCACCCTAACATTAAACCTAACCCTAACCCTCACCCTCACCCTAACCCTAAGCCTAACCCTAATGCTCACCCGAAACCTCACTCTAACTCTCACCTCAACCTCACCCTAAACTTCACCCTAACCCTAACACTCACCCACAACCTAAAACTCAAACACAAGCTAACCCTGAACTTCTCCCTAAGCTTACCTCTAACACTAAACCGCACCCATACCTCACCCTCACCCCATCCTAACGTTAACGCTAATAATAACCCTAACCCTACGCCTCACCCTAACCCTAACCCTCACCCTAACCCTAACCCTCACCCTAACACTAACCCTAACCCTCACCCTAACCCCCAACCTAACCCTAACACTCACCCTAACCCTAACCCTCACCCTAATCCTAAGCCTAAATCTCATCCTCACCCTCACCCTCACCCTCACCCTAAACCCTAATCCTAACAGTGACCCTAACCCTCACCCTAAACCTCACCCTAACACTCACGTTAACCCTAAACCTCACTATCACCCTTAACCCTCACCCTAACCCTTACCCTCACCCTAACCCTAACCCTAACCCTAACCCTCACCCTAACGCTAACACTAACCCTCACCAAAACCCTAACCCTAACCCTCACACTAACCTATCCCTAAACCTAACCTTAACCCTAACCCTCACTTTCAGCCTAACCCTAATCCTAACACTAATCCTAAACCTAAACCTCACCCTCACCCTCACCTTAACACTCACCCTCACCCTAAACCTGACCCTAACCCTAACCCTAACCTTAAACCTAACCCTCACCTAACCTAAACCTCACCCTAACCCTCAACCTAACCCTATCCCTCAACCTCACCCTCACCCTAATCCTAACCCTAAACTTAACCCTAACCTTCACCCTCAACCTAACCCTCATCCTAACCCTTACCCACATCATAACCCTAACCCTAAACTTCACACTAACCCTAACCCTCACCCTAACCCTAAACCTAACCGGAACCCTAACCATAACCCTCAACCTCACCTCACGCTCACCCTCAACCTAACCCTAACCCTAACCCTAATCCTAACCCTAACCCTAACCCTCACCCTCACCCTCACCCTCACCCTAAACCTAACCGGAACCCTCAACCTCACCCTCACCCTAACCCTAACCCTAACAATAACGCTAACCCTAACCCTCACCCTAACCCTAACCCTAAGCCTAATCGTCACCCTCAGCCAAACCCTAACCCTAACCCTCACCCTAACCCTCACACTAAACCTAACCGTCACGCTAACCCTAACCCTAACCCTCATGTTAACGCTCACCCTAACCCTATCGCTAATTCTTATCCTAAACCTAACCCTAAGCCTAACCCTCACCCTCACCCTAGCCCTCCCCCTAACCCTAATCGTAACACTAACCCTAACTCTAACCCTCATCCTAACCCTAAACCTCACCCTCACCCTAACCCTCACTCTAACGCTAACCCTAAGCGTAACCCTCACCCTAACCCTAATCCGAACCCTAACCCTCACCTTCACCCTAACCCTCCCACTAACCCTAACCGTAACCCTCACATTCACCCTCAGCCTAACCCTAACTCTAACCCTAATCCTACCCTTACCCCTCACCCTCATCCTCAACATCAACCTCACCCTCACCCTAACCCTAACCCTAACATTAATACTAACCCTAACCCTAACCCGAACTCTAACCTTAACCCGAACCCTAACCCTAACCCTAACCCTAACCCTAAGCCTCACCCTAACCCTCACCCTCACCCTAATCCTTACCCTCACCCTAACCCGAACGCTCAAACTAACCCTATGAGAATACTAACCCTAACCTTACCCCTCAACCTAACCCTCATCCTAACCCTAACCCTAACCCTAAACCTCACCCTAAACCTAACCCTAACCCTAACCCTCACGCTAATCCTCACCCACACACTAAACCTCACCCTCAGCCTCACCCTAAACCTAACCCTAATCCTAACCCTCACCCTCACCTTCACCCTCACTCTCACTCTAATCACAACACTAACTCTAGCCCTCACCCTCACCCTCACCCTAACTCTAACCCTAATCCTAACCCTCACACTAACCCCAAACCTCACCCTCAGACTAACTTTCACCCAAACCCTCAGCCTAACCCTAACCTTAACCCTAACCATAATCCTAACCCTAATGCTCACATTCAACTTCACCTTAAACCTAACCTAACCGTAACCCTAAACCTCACCCTAACCCTAAAACTCACCCTAACCCTAACCCAAACCCTCACCCTCACCCTCACCCTAACCCTCACCCTAACCCTTAACCTCACCATAACCTTAACCCTCCCCCTAACTCTAACCTTCACACTAACCTATCTCTAACCCTAAACTTAACCCTCACACTCACCCTCAGCCTAACCCTAATCCTAACCCTAATCCTAACGCTAATCCTAACCCTAAACCTCATGCTCACCCTCACCCTAAACCTAACCCTAACCCTAACCCTCACATTAAACCTAACCCTCACCCTGACCGTAACACTAAACCTGACCCTAAACCTCACACTAAGGCTAACCCTCACACTAACCCTAATCCTCAAACCCACCCTCACACTAATCCTATCCCTAACCCTCAACCTAACGCTCACCCTCACCCTAACCCTAACCCAAACAATATCCCTAACCTTAACCCTAAACTTAACCCTCAACTTAAACCTAACCCTGACCCTAACCCTAACCCTAACTCTCACCCTAACCCTAAACCTAACCATAAACCTAACCCTCACCCTAAACCTAACCTTAACCCTCACCCTAATCCTCACACTAAACCTAAACTTCACCCTAACCCTAACCCTAACCCTAACCCTAACCCAAACCCTCACCCTCACCCTCACTCTAACCCTAACCCTAACAATAACACTAACCCAAACCCTAACCCTAACCGTAACCCTCAAATTAACCCTCACCCTAACCCTCACCCTAAACCTTAACCTCACCCTAACCCTAACCCTAACCTTCAACCTAAAACTAACCCTAACACTAACCCTCACCCTCACCCTAACCCTAATTGTAACCCTAACCCTAACCCCAACCCTCACCTTAACCCTAACCCATACCCTCACCCTTACACTTATTCTAACCCTAACCTTAACCCTAACACTCACCATAACCCTCTCCCTAACCCTAACCCGAACTCTAACCCTCACCCTCACCGTAACCCTAACACTAACCCTAAACCTAACCCTAATCCTAACCCTCACACTCACCCTCACCCACAACCTTAGCCTAACCTTAATCCTAACCCTCATCGTAATCCTAACCCTCACACTAAGCCTAACCCAAACCCTTACCTTTAACTCTTACCCTAATGCTAACCCTAACCCTCACCCTAACCCTAACCCTCACGCTAACCCTAACACTCACTCTCACACTAACCCTCACCCTAACCCTAACCCTCACCCTCAGTGTAATCCTAATGCTAATCCTAAACCACACCCTAACACTCACGTTAACCCTAAACCTCACTCTCAACCTAACCCTCACCCTAAGCCTTAACATCACTCTAACCCTAACCCTAACCCTAACCCTCACCCTAACCCTAACCCTAACCCTAACTCTAACCTTCACCTTAACTCTCACCCTCCCCTAACCCTCACCCCAACTCCTAACCCTAACCCTAACCCTAAACCTCACTCTCACTCGAACCCTCACTCTATCCATAACCATAACCCTAAGCTAACCCTCACCTGACACCTCACCCTCAGCCTAACCCTATCCCTAACCCTCACACTAAACCTCAACCTCACCAAATCCTCACCCTTATCCTAACCCTAACCCTGAAAGTAACCCTAAACCTCCCACTAAACCTAACCCTCACAATAACCCTAACACTCACCTTCACCCTAGCCCTCACCCTAACCCTAATCGTAACCCTAACCCTAAACCCTAAACCTAACCCTCACCCTCACCCTAAACCTAACCCTAACACTAACCCTCACCCTCACCCTCACCCTCACCCTCAGCCTAACCCTATCCCTAACCCTAATCCTCACCCTCACAGTAAACCTAACCCTAACCCTAATCCTCACCCTCACCTCACCCTCACCCTCACCCTAACCCTAACCCTAACAATAACTCTAAACATAACCCTTACCCTCACCTAACCCTAAAACTCACCCTAACCCTAACTCTAACCCTAACCCTCACACTAACCCTAAACCTCACCCTAACCCTGACCCTTACCCTCATGCTAAACCTCACCCTAACATTCATGTTAACCCTAACCCACACTCTCACCCTAAAACTCACCCTAACCCTTACCCTCAACCTAACCCTAACACTAACACTAACCTTCACCCTAACCCTAACACAACCCTCACACTAACCTACCTAACCCTAACCCTAACCCTCATCTCTCCCTCATCTAACCCTAAACCTAACCCTAATCCTAACCCTAAACCTCACCCTAACCCTCACCCTCACCCTCACTCTAACCTTAACCCGAACCCGAACCCTAACCCTCACACTAAACCTCAACCTAACACTAACCCGAACCCTAACTCTCATACTCACCCTCACTCTCACTCAGAGCCTAAACGTCACCTTCAGCCTAACCCTAATCCTAACCCTAATCCTAACCCTATCCCTAAACCTAACTCTTCCCCTCACCCTAACCCTAACCCTCACCCTAACCCTTACCCTAACCCTAAACCTCACCCTAAGCTTAACCCTCACCCTAACCCTTAACATCACCCTAACCCTAAGGCTAACCCTCACAGTAAACCTAACCCTCACCCTAATCCTAAACCTACCCTTCACCCTAACCCTCACCCTAACCCTAACCCTCACCTTAACCCTAACCCAAACACTCAACCTCACCCTAACCCTAACCCTATCACTCACCCTAACGCAAACCCTAACCCTAACCTTCACCCTAAACCTAACCCTAACCCTCACCTTAACCCTTGCCCTCACCCTAAACCTAACCCTCACCCTCACCCTCACCCTAAACCTAACCCTCACCCTATCCCTCATCCTAACACTCAGGCTAACCCTAACCCTCACTCTCACCATAACCCTCATCTAACCCTTACACTCACCCTCACCCTAACCCTAACCCTCTCACTAAACCTAACCCACACTCTAATCCTAACCCTACCCCTCACCCTACCCCTCACCCTAACCCTAAACCTAACCATCACCCTCACCCTAACCCTAACCCGAACCCAAACCCTCACCCTAGCCCTCACCCTAAACCTATTCCTAACCCTAACCCTATCCCTCACCCTAAACCTAAACCTCAAACTCACACTAACCCTCACCCTATCCCTCAGCCTAACCCTAACTCTAACCATAACCATAAAACTAACACTAATCCTCACCCTCACCTGAGCCTAAACTTAAACCTAACCCTAACCCTAAACCTCACCCTAACCCTAACCCTCACCCTAACACTAACCCAAACCCTCACCCTCACCCTAACCCTAACCCTAATCCTAACACTGACCCAAACCCTCACCCTAAGCCTTAAGGTAACACTCACGTTAACCCTAACCCTCGATCTCACCCTAATCCTCACCCTTTCCCTTAACTTCACCCTAACTCTAACCCTAACTCTAACCCTCACTCTAACACTAACCCTAACCCACACACTAACCTATCCCTAACCCTAAACTTAAACCTGATCCTCACCCTCAGCCTAACCCTAATCCTAACACTAATCCTAACCATACTTCTAACCAAATGCCTCACGCTCACCCTCACCGTAACCCTCACCATCAACCTCACCCTCACCCTAAGCCTAATCTTAAACCTAACTCTCACCCTCACCCTCACCCTCATCCTAGTCCTCACACTAACCTAACCTTCACCCCAACCCTAACCCTCACCCTAACCCTCAACCTGACCTTCCACCTCACCCTAATCCTAACCCTAACCCTAACCCTCACCCTCAACCTAACCCTCACACTAAACCTTACCCTCATCCTAAACGTAACCCTAACCTTCACACTAACCCTAACACTCACGCTAACCATAAACCTAACACGAACCCTAACCTTAACCGTCAACCTCACCCTCACCCTCACCCTCAACCTCACCCTAAACTTAACACTAACCCTAACCCTAACCATCACCGGAACCCTAACCCTCACCCTTACCCTAATACTAATCCTCACCCTCACCCACACCCTAAACTTAACCCTAAGCCTAACCCTCACCCTATCCATAACCCTTACCCTAATGCTAACCGTAAACCTCACCCTCACACTAACACTTACCCTAACCCTTACCCTCACCCTAACCCTAACACTCACCTTAACGCTAAAGCTATCCCTAAACCTCACCCTCAACCTAACCCTCACCATAAACCTTATCCTCACCCTAACCCAAACCCTAATCCTAACCCTAACCCTCACCATCCCCCTCACCCTTACCCTCACCCTAACCCACACCCTAACCCTAACCCAATCCCACACCCTAACCCTCACCCTCACCCGAATTCGTAACCCTCACCCTAACCCTTATCCTCACTCTAATCCTCACCCTCAACCTAACCCTAATGCTAACCCTAAACCTCACCCTCACCCTAAACCTCACCCTAACACTTACCCTCACCCTAAACGTAAACGTCACCCTAACCCTAAAAATAACCCAAACCCTAACCCTCACGGTAATCTTCAACCTAACCCTAAAACTAACCCTTAACCTCAGCCTCACCCTAACCATCATCCTAACACTTACCCTCACCCTAAACCTAACCCTAACCCTAACCCTCACACTGTCATGAACACTAACGCTTGCCCTAACCCTCACCCTAACCCTAACACTCATCATCTCCCTCACCCTCACCCTCAGCCTAACTGTAACCCTAACCCTAATCCTAACCCTAACCCTCACCCTCACCCTCACCCTAACCCTAACAGTAACCCTAACCCAAACCCTCACCCTAACCCTAACACTCACCCTAACCCTAACTCTCACCCTCACCCTCACCCTAACGCTTACCCTCATCCTAACTCTAAACAAAATCCTCACACTAACATTAACCCTAACCCTAACCCTAACCCGAAACCAAACGCTAACCGTCAACCTCACCCTCACCCTCATCCTCAGCCTAACCCTAACTCTAACAGTAATGATAACCCTAACGCTCACACTCACCCTCACCCTAACGCTAACCCTAACAATAAACCTAACCCTAACTCTAACCCTCACACTCACCCTCACCCTCACCCTAACCCTAACCCTAACAATAACCCTAACCCTAACCCTAACCCTAACTCTAAACTTCACCCTAACCCTAACCCTAACGCTCACCCTAACCCTCATCCTAAACCTAACCTTAACACTCACCCTCACCCTATCACTCACGCTAACCCTAACCCTAACCCTAAACCTAACCCTCACCCTAACCCTCACCCTAACCCCAACCCTAAACCTATCTCTCACACTAACCCTAACCCTAACACTCACCCAAACCTTAAATCTAACCCTAACGCTAACCCTAACCCTATCCCTCAGCCTTACCCTCACCCTAACACTCACGCTTTCCCTAACCCTCACTCTCACCTTAACCCTCACCCTAACCCTCACCCTAAACCTTACAATCATCCTAACCCTACCTAAAACCCTAACCCTCACACTAAACCCAACCCTCACTCTAACCCTAACCCTAGCACTTACCCTAACCCTAACCCTAACCCTCACCCTCAACCTAACCCAAACCCTAACCCTAACACTTACCCTAACCCTCACCTTAACCCTAAGCCTAACACTATCCCTCACCCTAACCCTAACCCTAACCCTCACTCTCACCCTAAACCTCACCCTAACCCTTACCCTCACCCTAACCCTAACCCTAACCTTCACACTAAACCAAACCCTCAACCTAACACTCACCCTAACCCTTACCCTAACACTAACCCTCACCCTCACCCTAACCCTAACCCTAACCCTCACCCTCAATCAAGTCCTCACCCAAACCTAATCCTAATCTTAAACCTAACCCTAAACCGAACCCTCACCCTAACCCTAACCCTAAGCCTCACCCTAACCCTCACCCACACCCTAACACTCAGCCTAACCCTAACCCTCAATCTAACCCTCACAATCACCCTAACCCTCACCCTAACTCTTACTCACACCCTAACCCTCACCCTAACGATTACCCTCACCCTCACCCGAACCCTCACACTAACTCTCACCCTAACGCTACTCCTCACTCTAAACCTCATCCTAACCATAACCCCAAACCTAACCCACACCCTAACGCTGACCCTCACCCAAACCCTCACCCTAAACCTAACCCTCATCCTCACCATCAGCCTCACCCTCAGGCTAACCCTCACCCTCGCCATAATCCTAACCTTAACCCTAACCCTCACCCTCACCCTAACTCTAGCTCTAATGGTAACCCTAAACCTAACCCTCACCCTCACCCTAACAATAAACATAACCCTATCCCCAACCCTCACCCTCACCTTAACCTTAACACTAACCCTAACTCTCACCCTAACCCTAACCCTCACCCTCACCCTAAACCTAACCCTCACCCTCACCCTACCCATAACACTATCCCTAATCCTAACCCTCACCCTAACACTAACGCTAACCCTAACCCTCAGCCTCAGCCTCACCCTCACCCTAACCCTTACACTCACCATAAACCTAACCCTAACCCTCAACCTAACCCTCACCCTAAACCTAAACCTACCCCTAACACTCACCCACACCCTAATTAAACTCACCCTCACCGTCACCCGCACCCTCACTCTAAACTTCAACCTCATGCTAAACATCAACTTAACCCTAACCCTAAACCTAACTCTGACCCTAACCCTCACCCTAACCCTCACCCTAACACTCACGTTAACGATAACCCTCAATCTCAACCTAACCCTCACCCTAAACCTAAACCTAACCCTAACCCTCACCCTAACCATAACCCTAACACTCACACTAACCCAACACGAACCCTAACCCTCACACTCACACTCATCCTTACCCTCAGCGTAACCGTTACCCTAAGACTCATCCTAACCCTAACTCTCACCGTCCCCCTAAACCTCACCCTAAACCTAAACCTAACCCTCATCCTAACCGTAACCCTCACCCAAACCCTCACTTTCACCCTAATCCTCACCCTAACCCTAACCCTAACCCTTACCTAACTGAAACCCTCACCCTCAATCTCACCCTAACCCTCACCATAGCCCTCACTCTAAGTCTAACTCTAACCCTAACCCTAATCCTAATCCCCACCATCCCCCTCACACTCAGCCTAACCCTGATCATAACCCTAATCCTAACCCTAACCCTCACCCTCACCCTCACCATCACCTTAAGCATAACCCTAACATTCACCCTCACCCTCACCCTAAACCTAACCCTAATAATAAAACTAACCCTAACCTTGACCCTAACCCTGACCCTAACCCTAAGGCTAACCCTAAACCTAACCCTCACCCTAATCCTAACACTAACAATCACTCTCACCCTCACCCTCACACTAAGCCTAACACTAACCCTAACCCTAACCCTAAACCTAACCCTCACCCTCAAACTCACCCCAACCCTAACCCTAACCCAAACCCTCACCCTAACCCTCACCCTAACACTCAAGTTAACCCTAACCCTCACTCTCACCCTAACCCTCACCCTAACACTAACCCTAACCCTAACCCTCACCCTAACCCCACACCCTAACCCTTACCCTCAATTTAACCCTAACCATAACCCTAACCCTAACTCTCACCCTAACTATAAACCTAACCCTCACACTAACTCTAACCCTAACCCGAACCGTCACCCTCACCCTCAAGCTCACCCTAAACCTAACTCTATCCCTAACCCTCACCCTAAACCTAACTCTCTCCCTAATCCTCACACTAAACCTAACCCTCTCCCTAAGCCTAACCCTCACCATCACCCTCTCCCTAAAACTAATCCTCACCTTCACCCTCACCCTAACCCTAACCCTCACCCTAACCCTCACCCTCACCCTAACCCTCAACCTTACCCTAACCCTAACCCGAACCCTCACCCTAAACCTCACCCTAACCATCACCCTTACCCTAAACCTAACCCTCATCCTAACCCTAACCCTAACCCTCACCCTAACCTTCACCCTCAACCTAACCCTCAGCCTAACCCTAACCCTCAATCTAACCCTCACAATCACCCTAACCCTCACCCTAACCCTTACCCACCCTCTAAACTTCACCCTACCCATTACCCTCACCCTCACCCTAACACTTACCCTAACCCCTCAACCTAACCCTAACCTACCCCTTACTCTAAACCTCATCCTAAGCGTAACCCCAACCTTAACCCTCACCCTAACCCTAACCTTCATCCTCATCCTCACCCTCAGCCTCAACCTCAGCCTAACCCTCACCCTGGCCCGAATCCTCACCCTCACCCTAAACCTCACTCTCATCCTGATCCTCATCCTAACCCTAACCCTAACCCTAAACCTTACCTAACAGAAACCCTCACCCTCACACTCACCCTCACCCTCACCATCACAGTAGCCCTTACTCTAAGCCTAACTCTAACCCTAATCCTAATCCTAACCCCCACCATCACCCTCACCCTCAACCTAACCCTGACCCTAACCCTAATACTAACTCTAACCCTCACCATCACCTTAAGCATAACCCTAAACCTCAACCTCACCGTCACTCGCATCCTAACCCTAACCCTAACAATAAACCTAACCCTAACCCTAACCCTCACGATCACCCTAACCCTAACTGAAACCTAACCCTAAGCCTAACCCTCACCCTAACACTCACGCTAACCCTAACCCTGACTCTCACCCTAAACCTAACCCTAACCCTTACCGTCACAATAACCGTAACCCTAACCCTAACCCTCACACTAAACCTAACCCACACCATAACCCTAAATCTACCCCTCACACTACCCCTCACCCTAACCCTCACTCTAACCCTCACCATAACCCTAATCCTAACCATCACCTTATCCCTAAACCTAACCTTCACCGTCACACTAGCCCTCACACTAAATCTAATACTAACCCTAACCCTCACCCTAACCCTAACCCTCACCCTCACCCTAACCCTCACACTAAACCTAACCCTCACCCTCACCCTAAACATAACCCTCACCCTAACCCTAACCCTTACCCTAACCCTAACCCAAACCGTAACCCTCACCCTAACCCTAACATTAACCCTAACCCACACCCTCACCCTCACCCTCACCCTAAACCTTAATCTCACCCTCACCCTAACCCTCAAACTAACTCTAATCGTCACCCTAACCCTCACCCTCACCCTCAACCTCACCCTCAGCCTAACTCTAACCCAAACCCTAACCCAAATGCTAACCCTAAATCTCATCCTCACCCTAAACCTCACAGAAACCCTTACCTTCTCCCTCCTCCTAACCCCCAACCTCACCCAAACCCTCACCCTAATCCTTACCCTCACCCTAACCCTCACCCTAACACTCACACTAAACCTAACTCTCACCCTAACCCTAATCATACCCCTCACCCTAAGCCTCACTTTAGCCCTCACCCTAATCCTAATACTAACCCTAAACCTCACCCTAACCCTAACCCTCATCCTCACCCTAACCCTCATCCTCACCCTCACCCTAACACTAACCCTAACTCTAACACTCACCCTAACCCTATCCCTCACCCTAACCCTAACCCTAATACTAACCCTCACCCACACCCTAAACCTAACCCTAACCCTAAGGCTCACCCTAACCCTAACCCTTACCCTAATGGTAACTCTAAACCTCACCCTCACCCTAACCCTCATTCTAAACCTTACCCTCACCCTAACCATAACCTTAACCCTAACCCTCAAACTAAACCTAACCCTCATCCTGTCCCTAATCCTAACCCTCAGCCTAAAGCTCACCCTAACCCTAACCCTAATCCTCACTCTATCCCGAAATCTAATCCTAACCCTCACATTCACCTTAGCCCTCACCCTAACCGTAACCCTAACCCTCACCCTCACCCTAGACCAAATGGTATCCCTAACCCTCATCCTCACACTAAACCTCACCCAAACCCTTACCTTCACCCTAAACCTAACCCTAACACTCATCCTAACCCTTACCCTCACCCTAACCTCAAACTAACCCTCACACTAAACCTAACCCTAACCCTCACCCTAACCCTTAACCTAAGCCTAAGCCTAAGCCTAACCCTAGCCCTAACCCTAACCCTCACCCACAACCTAACCCTAACCCTCACCCTTATCCTCAACCTCACCCTCACCCTCAGCCTCACCCTAAGCCTAACCATAATCCTAACCCTAACCCTAAACCTAACCCTCACCCTCACCCTAACCCTATCCCTAAGCCTCACCCTAACCCAACCCTCACCCTAACCTTAAACCTAACACTAACCCTAATCCTCACCCTAAACCTAACCCTCACCCTCAAACTAACCCTAACCCTCACACTAACCCTAAACCTAAAACGATCCCTAACCATAACATTCAGCCTAACCCTCAACCTAACACTCACGCTAACCCTAACCCTCAACCTCACCCTCTCCCTCACCATAACCCTTACACTCACCCTAAACTTAACCCTAACAATCACCCTAACTCTCACCCTAAGCCTCACCCTAACTCTTACCCTCACACTAACCCTCACCCTAACCCTAACACTCACACTCATCCTAACCCTCACACTCACCCTAATACTCACGCTAACCCTAACCATAACCCTGACCCCAACCCTCACCCTAACCCTCACACTAACACTCATGTTAATCCTAACCCTCACTCTCACCCTAACCCTCAACCTAACACTAACCCTAACCCTAAACCTTACCCTCACCCTAACCCTAACCCTTACACTCACACTAACCCAACCCTAACCCTCACCCTAACCCTAAACCTAAATCTGACCCTACTCCTCACCCAAAACCTTACCCTCACCCTAACTCTAACCGTAACCCTAACCCAAACCCTCACCCTAACTCTAACCGTAACCCTCACACTAACTCTAACTCTAACCCTAACCATCACCCTCACCCTCACCCTCACCCTCAGCCTAATCCTAATCCTAACCCTAATCCTAACCCTAAACCTCACCTTCAACTTCACCCTAACCCTCACCCTCACCCTCACCCTAAACCTAACCCTATCCTTAACCCTCACATTAAACCTAACCCTCACCCTAACCCTAACCCTCACCCTCAACTTAACCCTAATCCTAATCCTCACCCTCACCCTAACACTAACACTCACCCTAACCCTCACCCTCACCCTCACCCTAACCCTCAACCTCACCCTATCCCTAACCCTAAGCCTAACCCTAACCCTCACCCTAAACCTCACCCAAACCATCACCCTAAACCTAAACCTAACCCTCACCCTAACCCTGACCTAACCCTCACCCTAAACCTCACCCTAACCTTAACCCTCACCCTAACACTGACCCTCACCCTCACCCTCACCCTAAACCTAACCCTAACCTAACCCTCAAACTCAAGCTCACCCTCACCCTAACCCTTACACTAACCCTAACCCTAACTCAAACCCTCACCCTAACCCTCACTCTAACCCTCACCCTCACCCTAACCCTAACCCTCACCCTAAACCTAAAGCTAACCCTAACACTCACCCACACCCTAACACTTAACCTCACCAGCACCCTCACCCTAAACTTCACCCTCACCCTAAACCTTACCCTAACCCTTACGCTCATCGTAACCCTAACCCTAACCCTAACACTCACACTAAACCTACGCCTAACCCTGACCTTCAACCTAAACCTCACCCTAACACTAACCTTAACTCTAACCCTCACCCTTACCCACAAACAAACTGTCACCCTCACACGAACCCTCACCATCACTCTAGCCCTCACCCTCACACTAAACATCACCCTAACCCTAACCTTCATCCTAAACCTAAACCTAACCCTCACCCTACACCTAACCCTCACCCTATCCCTCACCCTCAGCCTAACCCTCACCCTAAACCTAACCCTAACCCTTCCCTAACCGAAACCCTCACCCTCACCCTCACCCTTACCCTAACCCTCACCCCCACCCTAGCACTCACTCTAAGCCTAACTGTAACCCAAACCCTAATCCTAACCCCCACCATCACCCTCACCCTCAGCCTAAACCTGACCCTAACCCTAATCCTAACCCTAACCATCACACTCACCATCACCCTAACCCTAACCCTAACCCTCACCCTCACCCTAACCCTAACCCTAACCCTAACCCTAAACCTAACAATAATGCTAACCCTAACCGTAACCCTGCCCCTAACCCTAACCCTCACACTCACACTCACCCTCACCCTAACTCTAACCCTAACACTAACCCTCACCCTCACCCTCACCCTAACCCTAACCCTCACCCTAACACTCACCCTCACCCTAAGCCTAACCCTAACACTAACCCTCACCCTCACCCTCACCCATACTCTCAGCCTAACCCTAATCCTAACCCTCAACGTCACCGTCAACCTCAGCTTAACCCTAACCCTAACCCTAACCCTAATCCTAAAACTAACCCTCAACCTCACACTCACCCTAAACCTAACCCTAACCCTAACCCTCTCCCTCACCCTAAACCTAACCCTAACCCACATTCTAACCCTCACCTAACCCTAACCCTGACCGTCACCCTCACCCATACTCTCAGCCTAACCCTAACTCTCACACTAACCCTAACCCTAACCCTAACCTAACCCTCACACTAACCCTAACCCTCAGCCTCACCCATACCCTCAGCCTAACCCTAACCCTAACCCTAACCCCAACGTAACCCTCACCCTCACCCTCACCCTAACCCTAACCCTAACCCTCACCCTCACCCTAACCCTTAGCCTTACCCCCACCCTCACCCGCACCCATTCCCTGAGCCTAACCCTAACACTAACCCTAATCCTCACCCTGATTTTCAAATTCACCCTTACACTAAATCTAAACCTAACCCTAACCCTCACCCTCACCCTCACATTCACCCACACCCTAACCCTCAGCCTCACCCAAAACCTCACCCTCTCCCTAACCCTCACCCTCACTCTAAACATCACCCTAAACCTAACACTCACCCTAAACCTAACCCTAACCCTACCAGTCACCCTAACCTTCACCCTCACCCTAACCCTAATCCTTACCTAACCTTAACCCTCAACCTCAACCTCACCCTAACCCTCACTCTTACGCTAGCCCTCACCCTCAGTCTAACCCTAACCCTAACCATCACCCTCACCCTCAAACTCACCCTCAGTCTAAGGCAAACCCTAACCCTAATCCTAACCCTAACCCTCACCCTCACCATAACCCTAACCCTCACCCTAACCCTAATCTGAACCCTAAATCTCACCCTCACCCTAACCCTAAACTTTACCCTAACCCTAACCTAAACCTCACCCTCACCCTCACCCTCACCCTCAGCTTAACCTTAAACCTAACCCTAACCAAAATCTACACTAACCCTCACCCTGACCCTCAACCTAAAACGAAACCTAACCCTAACCCTCACCCTCACTCTCACCCTAAATCTAAACCTAACCCTAAATCTAAACCTAACCCTCATCCTAACCCTAACCCTAAACCTCACCCTCACCCTCACCCATACCCTCAGCCTAACCCCAACCATAACGCTAACCCTCACCCTCACCCTTACACTCACCCTAACACTCACACGAACCCTAACCCTAACCCTAACCCTCACCCTCTCCGATACCTTCAGCCTAACACTAATCCTAACCCTCACCGTCACCCTCAACCTCAGCTTAACCCTAACCTTAACACTAATCCTAAAATTAACCCTCACCCTCACCCTCACCCTAAACCTAACCCTAACCCTAAACCTCACCCTCACCCTAAATCTAAGCCTAACCCTAACCGTAACCCTAAACCTAATCCTAACCCTCACCCTAACACTCACCCTAACACTCACTCTCACCTTAACACTCAGTCTTACCCTCACCCTAACCATACCCCTGATCCTAACCCTCATCTAACCCTAACCCTAAACCTCACCCTCACCCATACCCTCAGCCTAACCCTAAACCTAACCCTAACCCTAACCCTAACACTCACCCTCACCCTCAGCCTAATTATAACAATAACCCTAACCCTAAACCTAACTTTCACCCTCACCCTAACCCTAACTCTAACCCTAACCCTCACCCTAACCCAACCATAAACCTCACCCTCACCAGTGCCCATATGCTCAACCTAACCCTAACACTAACACTAATCCTAACCCTGATCCTCACACTCACCCTTACCCTAAATCTAACCCTGACCCTAACCCTCACCCTCAGCCTCACCCTCACCTTCACCCACACCCTAACCCTCAGCATCACCGGAAACCTCACCCTCCCCCTAACCCTCAACCTCATACTAAACATCACCCTAACCCTAACACTCACCCTAACCCTAACCCTAACCCTAAGCCTCAATTTAACCCTCAACCTCACCCTAATCCTCACACTAACCCTAAACCTTACCTAAACTTAACCCTCACCCTCAACCTCACCCTAACCCTCACACTCACCCTAGCCCTCACCCTAACCCTAACCCTAATCCTAACCCTCACCCTCACCCTCACCCTCAAACTCACTCTCAGCCTAAGCCTAACACTAAACTTAATCCTAATCCTAACACTCACCCTCACCCTAACCCTAACCCTAACAATAAACCTCACCCTCACCCTCACCCTAACACTAACCCTAAACCTAACCCTCACCCTAACCCTATCCCTCACCCTAACCCTAATTCTCACCCTCACCCTGACCCTAATCCTAACCCTAACCATAATCCTAACCCTCAATCTCACCCTAACACTCAACCTAAACCTTACCCTAACCCTAAACCTAACCATCACCCTAAACCTATCATTAACCCTAAACCTAACCCTCACCCTAAACCTAACCCTAACCCTCACCCTCACCCTAACTCTTACCCTCACCCTAACCCTTACCCTCACCCTAACCCTAACCCTAACCCTAACCCTAAACATGACCCTAACACTCACACTAAACCTAAACCTGACCCTAATCCTAAACCTACCCCTGATCCTAACCCGAACCCTAACCCTAAACCGAACCCTAACCCTCAACCTCACCCTAAACCTCACCCTCGCCCTAAACCGCATCCTCACCCTAACACTAACCCTAACGTAATGCTCACCTGAACCCTCACCCTAACCCTAACCTGAGCCCTAAAACTCACCCTCACCCTAACCTTCACCCTCACTGTAAACCTAACCCTAAACCTAGCCGTCACCCTCACCCCCAGCTTATCCCAAACCCTAACCCTAATCCTAACACTAACCATAACCCTCACTGGATCCCTAAACCTAAACCTAATCCTAACCATCACCCTCACCCTCACCCTAAACCTAACCCTAACAATAATCCTAACCCTAACACTAACCCTCCCCCTAACCCTCCCCCTAACCCTCACCTTCACCCACACCCAAAACCTCAGCCTCTCCCTAACCGTCAACCTCACTCTAAACATCACCCTAACCTAACACTCACCCTAACCCAAACTCTAACACTAACCCTCACCCTAACCCTCACCCTTACCCTAACCCTCACCCTAACCCTAATCCTGACCTAAACATAACCCTCAACCTCAACATCACCCTAAACCTCACCCTCACCCTACCTCTCATCCTAACCCTATCCCTAACCCTAACCATAACACTCACCCTCACCCTCTCCCTCAGCTTAACCCTAACCCTAACCCCAAACCTCACCCTAACCCTAACCCTAACCCTCACCTTCACCCTCACCCATAACTTCAGCCTAACCCTAATCCTAACCCTCACTCTCACCCTCAACCTCAGCTTAACCTTAACACTAACCCTAATGCTAAAACTAACGTTCACCCTCACCCTCACCCTAAACCTAATCCTAACCCTAACCCTCATTCTCATCCTCACACTAAACATAATCATAACTCTAACCCTAAACCTAACCCTCACCTAACCCTAACCCTAACCCTAACCCTGACCATCACCCTCACCCATAATCTCAGCCGACCCCTAACACTAACCCTAACCCTAACCCGAACCTAACCCTCAACCTAACCCCAACCCTAACCCTCATCCTCACCCTCACCCATACCATCAGCCTAATCCTAAAACTAACCCTAACCCCAACCCTAATCCTCACCCTCACTGTAACCGTAACCGTAACCCTAACCCTAAGCCTCACCCTAACACTCACCCTACCACTCACATTAACTCTAACCCTCATTCTCACACTAAACCTCACCCTTACCCTCACCCTAACCCTAAAGGTCACCCTAACCCTAACCCTAACCCTCACCCTCACCCTCACCCATACCCTCAACCTAAACTTAACCCTAATCCTAACCCTAATCCTAACCCTAATCCTCACCCTCTCCCTAAACCTCACCCTCACCCTAAACATCACACTAACCCTAACACTCACCATAACCCTAACCCTAACCCTCACCTCAACCCTTATTCTCACCCTAACCCTAACCCTAGCCCTCACACTAAACCTAACACTAACCCGTCCCATCACCCTCACCCTAAACGTCACCATCAGCCTTAGCCTAACCTTAACCATAATTTTAACCCTAATCCTCACCCTCACCCTCACCCTAACCCTAACCCTAACCCTAAGCCTCATCTTTAACCTCACCCTAAAACTAACCGTAACCCTCACCATTATCCTAAACCTCACCCTAACCCTAACCCTAACCCTCACTGTAAACCTAATCCTCACCCTAACCCTAACCCTAACCAGAATTCTAACCCCAACACACACCCTGACCCTCACCCTAACCCTAAACGTAACCCTAATCCTAACCCTAAACATCACGCTCGCCCTAACCCTAACCCTCACCCTAACACTCACCCTAACACTCACGCTACCAAAACCCCTCACCCTAAACCTTACCCTCACCCTAACCCTAAACCTGAAGCTAAACCTAACCCTAACCCTCACACTAAACCTAACCCTCACCCTAATCCTAACCCTATCCCTCACCCTAAACCTCACCTTAACCCTCACACTAAATCTAACCCTCACGCTAACCCTAACCCTCACCCTAACACTAAACCTCACCCTCACCCTCACCTTCACCCTCACCCTAACACTAACCTTAAAGCTAACCCTCACCCTAACCCTCACCCTAACCCTAACACTCACCCTAACCCTCACCCTCACCCTAACCCTCACCTTTACTCTAACCCTAACCCTAAACCTCACCCTCACCCTCACCCTCATATTCAGCTTAACCCTAACCCTAACCCTAACCCTAATCCTACACTAACACTCACCCTGATCCTCACCCTAAACCTAACCCTAACCCTAAACCTCACCCTCACCCTAAATCTAACCCTATCCCTAACCCTAAGCCTAAACCTAACCCTCACCCTAAGCCTAAACCTATCCCTCACCTTCACCCTCACCATACCCTCAGCCTAATCCTAACACTAACCATCACCCTCACCCTAACCCTAACCCTAAACCACAAACTCACCCATACTCTCAGCCCAACCCTAACCCCAACCCTAACCCTCACCCTCACCGTAACCGTAACCCTAACCCGAAACCTAACCCTCACCCTAAAACTCACCCTTCCACTCACACTAAACCTAACCCTCACTCTCACACTAACCCTCACCCTTACCCTCACCCGAACCCTAACCCTAAAACTAACCGTCACCCTAACCCTAACCCTAACCCTCACCCTCACTCTCACCCTCACCCATACCCTCAGCCTTACCCTAACCCTAATCCTAACCCTAACCCTCACTCTCTCGCTAAAACTCACCCTCCCTGTAAACATCACCCTAACCCTAACACTCACCCTAACCCTAACCCTAACCCTCCCACTAACCCTAACCCTCACCCGAACACTAAGCCTAGCCCTCACCCTCACCCCAACCCTAACGCTACCCCTCACCCTCACCCTCAACGTCACCATCAGCCTAAGCCTAAACTTAACCCTAATCCTAACCCTAACCCTCACCCTCACCCTAAAACTAACCCTAACCCTGAGCCTCATCCTCAACCTCACCCTCACCCTCACCCTCACCATAATATTAACCCTAACCCTAACCCTCACCCTCACCCTAACCTTAACCGTAACCCTCACCCTAACCCTAAACCACACCCTCACCCTAAACCTCACTGTAAACATAACCCTCACCCTAACCCTAATCCTAGCCAGAATCCTAACCCCAACCCTCACTCTCACCCTCACCTTAACGCTAAACGTTACCCGAATCCAAACCCTAAAATCACGCTCACCTTAACCCTAACCCTAACACTCACCCTAACACTCACGCTACCACTAACCCTCACCCTAACCCTTACTCTCACCAGAACCTTAACCCTGAAGCTATACCTAACGCTAAGCCTCACACTAAACCTAAACCTCACCCTAATCCTAACCCAACCCCTCACTGTAAGCCTCACCCTAACCCTAACCCTAACATTCACACTAAACCTAACCCTTACCCTAACCCTAACCCTCACCCTAACACTAAACCTCACCCTCACCCTCAATTTCACCCTCACCCTAACACTAACCCTAAACCTAACCCTCACCTTAACCCTCAACCTAACCCTAACCCTCACCCTAAACGTCAACCTCAACCTAAGCCACACCTTTACTCTAACCCTAACCCTAAACCTCAGCCTCAGCCTCACCCTCACCCTCAGCTTAACCTTAACCCTAACCCTAACCCTAATCCTACACTAACCCTCACCATGAGTCTCACCATAAAGCTAACCCTAACCCTAACCCTCACCCTCATCCTCACCCTAAATCTAACCCTCACCCTAACCCAAACCCTAAACCTAACCCTAACTCTAACCCGAACCCTAACCCTCACACTCATCCTCAACCATACCCTCAGCCTAATCCTAAACCTAACCCTCACCCTCACCCTAACCCTAACCCTAACCCTAACCCTCACCCTAACACTCACCCTAACACTCACATGAACCCTAAGCCTCACTCTCACCCTAACCCTCAACCTTACCCTCAACCTCACCCTAATGCTCACACTAACCCTAACACTAAGCCTCACTCTCACCCTAACCCTCACCCTTACCCTCACCCTCAGCCTAACCCTCACCCTAACCCTAACCGGAAACTTCACCCTCACTCATACCCTCAGCCTTACCCTAAACCTAGCTCTAACAATAACCCTCACTCTCACCCTCACCCTCACTCTCAGCCTAACCCTAACAATAACCCTAATCCTAACCCTAAATTTCACCCTCACCCTAACCCTAATCCTAACCCTAATCCTCACACTAACCCAACCATAAACCTCACCCTCACCCTAACCCTCACCCTCACCCTAACCCTTGCCCTAACACTAACCCTAATCCTACCCTCACCCTCACCCTCACCCTTACACTAAATCTAACCCTAACCCTAACCCTAACCCTCACCCTCACCCTCACCTTCACCCACACCCTAACACAGCCTAGCCTGAAACCACACCGTCTCCCTAACCCTCAACCTCACTCTAAACATCACCCTAACACTAACACTCACCCTAACAATAACCCTAGCCCTAACCCTAACCTTCAACCTAACCCTACCCATAACCCTCACCCTGACCCTCACCCTCACCCATACTCTCAGCCTAACCCTAAACCTCATACTAACCCTAACCATAACCCTAACCCTAACCCTAACCCTCACCTAACCCTAACCCTAAGCCTAACCCTAAACCTAATCTCACCCTATCCCTAACCCTAACCCTCACACTCACCCTCACCCATACCCTCAGCCTAACCCAAACTCTAACCCTAAACCTAACCCTCCCCTTCACCCTAACCCTAACCCTAAACCTAACCCTAATCCTCACACTAACTCTCACCCTAACACTCATACTAACCCTAACCCTCACTCTCACCTTAATCATCACCCTTACCCTCACCCTAACCTTAACCCTCACCCTTACCCTCACCCTAGCTCTCACCCTTACCCTAATCCTAACACTAAAACTAACCCTAACCCTCACCCTAACCCTAAACCTAACCCTCACCCTAAACCTCATCCTCACCCTAACAATAACCTTAACCCTAACCCTCAACCTAACACTCACTCTAAACCTAACCCTAACCCTAACCATAACCCTCATCCATAGCCTATCCCTCACCCTAACCCTAACCCTAAACCTAACCCTAAACCTCACCCCCACCCTCACCCGCACCGTAACACTTACAATAACCTTAACCCTTACCCTAACCCTAACCCTCACCCTACCCCTCACCCTCACCCTCACTCTCACCCTCACCCTAATCCTAATCCTAACCCTAAACCTAACACTCACCCTAACCCTCACCCTTACCCTTACCCTAATCCTAACCCTAACCCTAACCCTCACACTAACTCTAACCCTCAACCTAACCCTAAACCTGACCCGAATCCTAACCCTAACCCTCACCCTCACCTTCACCCTCAGCCTAACCCTAACCCTAACCCTAATCCTAATCCTAACACTCATCCTCACCCTCACACTAAACCTAACCCTAAACCTAAACCTCAACCTCGCCCTATCCCTAAACCTAACCCTAACACTAACAATAACCCTAACTGTAACCCTCACCCTAACCCAAAACCTAACCATAACCCTCACCCTCACCCTAACCCTAACCTTAACCCTCAAGTTAACCCGAACCCTAACCCTCACTCTAACGCTAACCCTCACCCTAACCCTAACCCTAACCCTCACCGTAAGCCTAAACCTCACCCTAAGCCTAACCAGAATCCTAACGCCAACCCTCACTCTCAGCCTCACCCTCAGCCTAACCCTAACCTTAACCCTAATCCTAACCTTCAACATCAACCTCACCGTAACTCTAACCCTAACCCTAACCCTAACCATCACCCTAACACTCATGCTACCCGTAACCCGCACTCTCACCCTAACCCTCATCCTAAACCTAACCTGAAACCTAACACTCACCCTCACCCTAACCCTCATCCTAACCCTAATCCTAACCCCAAAAATCACCCTCACCCTCAGCTTAACCCTAAACATAACCCTAATCCTAACACTTACCCTCACCCTCAGCATCACCCTAAACCTCAACCTCACCCCAAGCCTCATCCTCACCCTAAACCTCACCCTAACAATAAGCCTAAACTTAACATTAAGCCTCACACTAACACTAAACCTAACCCTAACCCTCACCCTAAATCTACCCCTACCCCTAACCCTCACCCTCACCCATACCCTCAGCCTCACCCTAACCCTAACCCAAATGCTAACCCTAATCCTCACTCTCACCCTTACCCTAAATCTAACCCTAACCATCACCCTCACCCTTACCCTCAATCTCACCTTAACCCTCACCCTAACCCTTACCCTCAACCTATCCCTAACCCTAACCCTAAACCTAACACTAACCCTCACATTAAACCTAAACCTCACCGTAATCCTAACCCTAACCCTCACCCTACCCCTCACCCTAACCCTAATCGTAACAATCACAATAAACCTAACCCTCAACCTAAACCTAATATTAACCCTAAACCTAAACCTCACCCTAAACGTCACCCTCACCCTATCACTAACCCTAACCCTAACCCTAAACCTAACCCTAAAATTCACCCTAAAACTCACGCTACCCCTAACTCGCACTCTCACCCTAACCCTCACCCTAACCCTTACCCTCACACTAACCCTAACCCTAACCCTAAACATGACCCTAACCCTCACACTAAAACTAAACCTGACCCTAATCTTAACCCTAACCCGAACCCTAACCCTAACCCGAAACCTAACCCTCAACTTCACCCTAAACCTCACCCTCGCCCTAAACCACATGCCCACCCTAACACTAACCCTAATGTAATGCTCACCCTAACCCTCACTCTAACCTTAACCCGAGCCCTAAAACTCACCCTCACCCTAACCCTCACCCTAATTCTAACCCTAACCCTAACTGTCACCCTCAACCCCAGCTTATCCCTAACCCTAACCCTAATCCTAACACTAACGATCACCCTCACCCTAACCCTACACCTAATCTTAATCCTAAAGCTCACCCTCACACTCACCCTAAACCTAACCCTAACAATAATCCTAACCCTAACCCTAAGCCTCCCCCTAACCCTCACCCTGATCCTCACCCTCACCCATACTCTCAGCCTAACCCTAACCCTCACACTAACCCTAACCATAACCCTAACCTTAACCCTCACCTAACCCTAACCCTAAGCCTAATCCTAAACCTAACCCTCACCCTAAACCTAACCCTAACACTCACCCTCACGCTCACCCATACCCTCAGCCTAACCCTAACCCTAACCTAGCCCTAACCCACCCCCTCATCCTCACCATAACCCTAACCCTCACACTAATACTCACCCTAACACTCACACTATACCTAATCCTCACTCTCACCTTAAACCTCACCCTTACCCTCACCCTAACCCTAATCTTAATCCTCACACTAAACCTAACCCTCACCCTAACCCTAACCCTCACCCGAACCCTAACCCTCAACCTCACCCTAAACCTGACCGTAACCCTAACCCTAATCCTAAACCTCACCCACACCCTCAACCTCACCCTCAGCTTAACCCTAATCCTAACCCTAATCCTAACACTAACCTTCACCCTCACCCTAAACCTAACCCTAACCCTAACCTCACCCTCACCCTAAACCTAACCCTAACAATTACCTTATCCTAACCCTAAACCTCACCCTAACCCTAACCCTAACCCTCACCCTAACCCTACCCCTAACCCTAACCTTGACCCATACCCTGACCCATCCTCTCAGCCTAACCATAACCCTCACACTAACCCTAACCCTGAGCCTAAAACTAACCCTCACCCTAACCCTAACCCTAACCCTAAACATAACCCTAACCCTAAAACTAACCCTCCCCCTCCCCCTCACCCATACCGTCAGCCTAACCCTAACCCTACCTCTAAACCTAACCCTCACCCTCACCCTAACCCTCAACCTAACCCCAAGCCTAACCCTAACCCTCAAATTACCACTCACCCTAACACTCACACTAACCATAAACCTCACTCTCACCCTAACCCTCAGCTTTACCCTCACCCTAACCCTAATCATAACCCTAATCTTTTTTTTTTTTTGGTCCGGTCGTGGGGCCTGAACTCTGGGCCTGGGCGCTGTCCCTCAGCTCTTCAGCTCAAAGCTAGCGCTCTACCACTTGAGCCACAGCGCCACTTCTGGCTTTTTCTTTCTTATGTGGCTGAGGAATCGAACCTGGGGCCTCAGGCATGCAAGGCAAGCGCTCTACCACTGAGCCACCTTCCCAGCCCCATAACCCTAATCTTAACCCTCACCCTAACCCTCACCCTCACCCTCACCCATACCCTGAGGCTAACCCTAGCACTAATCCTAAACCTAACTCTCACCCTCACCCTCACCCTCAGCATAACCCTAACAATAACCCTAACCCTAACCCTACCCCTCACCCTAACCCTAATCCTAACGCAAACCCTAATCCTGACCCTAAACCTAACCCTAGCCCTAACCCTAAACCTAACCCTCACCCTCAACAAAACATTAACACTCAACCTAACACTAACCCTCACCCTAAACCTCATCTTCACCCTATCCCTCATCCAAACGCTAACCCTAACCCTCACACTCAACATCACCCTCAGCCTAACCCTAACCCTAACCCTAACCCTAACCCCACCCTCACCCTCACCCTAACACTTACCCTAACCCTAACCCTTAGCCTAACCCTAACCCTCACCCTAACCCTCACCTTCACCCTAACCCTATGCCTCACACTCACCCTCACCCATACCCTCAGCCTTTCACTAACCCTAACTCTAACCCTAAACTTCACCCTTACCCTAACTCTAAACCTAACCCTAAGCATAACTGTAACCCTCACCCTAACACTCACACTAACCCTAAAACTCACCCTCACCCTCACCCTCAGCTTAACCCTAACCCTAACCCTAATCGTAACACTAACCCTCACCCTCACCCTCATACTCAACCTAAACCTAACCCTAACCCTAACCCTCACCCTCACCCTCACCCTAAACCTAACCCTGAAGCTAAGCTTCACCCTTACCCTCAGGCTAAACCTCAACCTCAGCCTAACCCTAACCCTAACCCTCACCCTCAGCCTCACCCTCAGCCTAACGTAACAATAACCCTAACCCTAACCCTAATACTCACCCTCACCCTCACCATAACCCTAACCCTAACACCAACCCTCACCCTCACCCTCACTCATATCCTCAGCCTAACCCTAACCCTAACCCTAAACCTCACCCTCAGCCTAACCCTCACCCTAACCCTAACCCTAAGCCTAACCCTAACCCTAACCGTCACCCTCACCCTCACCCTAACCCTAACCCTAACCCTAACCTCACCCTAACCCTAATCCTAACCCTCACCCTCACTCTTACCCATAACCTCAGCCTAACCCTAATCCTAACCCTCACCGTCACCCTCAAACTCAGATTAACCTTAACCCTAACCCTAATCCTAAAACTAACCCTCACCCTCACCTTCACCCTAAACCGAACCCTAAACCTAACCCTCACACTCACCCTCACCCTAAACCTAAACCCAACCCTAACCCTAACCCACAACTAACCCTACACCTACCCCTAATCCTGAACGTCAACCTCACCCATATTCTCAGACTAACCCTAACCCTCTCACTAACCCTAAGCCTAACCCTAACCCAACCCTCACTCTAACCCGCACACTCGCCCTAACACTCACGCTAAACCTTACCCTCACCCTCACCCTAACCCTAACCCTAAAGCTGACCCTAACCCTCACACTAAACCTAAACCTGAGGCTAATCCTAACTCTACCCCTCATCCTAACCCTCATCGTAACACGAACCCTCACCCTAAACCTCATCCTCAAGGTAACACTAACCCTAACCCTAACGCTCACCCTAACCCTCACCCTAACACTAACCCACTAACCCTAACCCTAACGCTCACCCTAACCCCCACCCAACCCCTAAACCGTACCCTACCACTCACGCTCACCCTTACCCTCAACCTAACCCTAACCCTAAACTTAACCCTCACCCTCACCCCCAGCTTAACCCTCACCCTAACCCTAATCCAATCACTAACCCTCACCCTCACCCTAACCCTACACCTAACTCTAATCCTAAACCTCACCCTAACCCTCAACCTAAACCTTACCCTAACAATAACCCTAACCCTAACCCTAACCTTCACCCTAACTCTAACCCTAACCCTCACCCTGACCCTCACCCTCACCCATACTCTCAGCCTAACCCTAACCTCACACTAAGCCTAACCCTAACCCTAACCCTAACCCTCACATAACCCTAACCCTAAGCCTAACCCTAAACCTAACTCTCACCCTATCCCTAACCCTAACCCTCACACTCATCATCACCATACCCTCAGCCTAACCCTAACCCTAACCCTAACTCCCCGTTCCCCTAACCCTAACCCTAACCCTAACCCTAACCCTAAACCAAACCCTAACCCTCACACTAACACTCACCCTAACACTCACACTAACCCTAACCCTCAGTCTCACATTAATCATCGCTCTTACACTCACCCTAAACCAAACCCTCACCCTCACCCTCACCATATCCCTCGCTCTCATCCTCACCCTAGCCCTCCCCCTCACACTAATCCTAACCCTAAAACTAACCCTAACACTCACCATAACCCTAAACCTCACCCTCAACCTAAACCTCAACCTCACCCTAAAAATAACCATAACCGTAAACCTAACCCTAACCCTAACCCTAACCCGAAACCTAACCCTCAACCTCACCCTAAACCTCACCCTAACCCTAACCCTAACCCTAAACCTCACTCTCACCCTCACCCTCAATCTCACCCTCAGCTTAAACCTAACCATAACCCTAATCCTAACACTAACCCTCATCCTCACCCTCACCCTAACCCTACCCCTAAACCTAACCCTGACCCATACCCTCACCCATACTCTCAGCCTAACCATAACCCTCACACTAACCCTAACCCTAACCCTAACACTCACCCTAACCCTCACCCTAAACCTATCATCACCCTAAAGCTAAACCTAACTCTCACCCTCACCATAACCGTAACCCTAACCCTAAACCTACACCTCACCCTAACCCTAAACCTAACCCTAACCCTAACCCTCACCCTAAACCTAAACCTAACTCTAACCCTAACCCTCACTCTCACCCTCACCCAAAACTTAACACTCAACCTAACACTAACACTCACCGATACCCTAACACTCAGCCTTACCCAAAACCGCACCCTCTCCCTAAATCTCACCATCACTCTAAACATCACCCTAACCCTAACACTCATCCTAACCCTAACCCTAACCCTAACCCTCACCCTAACCCTCACCCTTACCCTAACCCTCACCCTAACCCTAATCCTGACCTAACCATAACCCTCAACCTCAATCTCATCCTAACCCTCACCCTCACCCTAGTCCTCACCCTAACTCTAAACCTAACCTTAACTATCACCCTCACACTCAACCTCAACCTCAGCCTAAGCCTAACCCTAACCCTAATCCTAACCCTAACACTCACTCTCACCCTAAACCTAACCCTCACCCTAACCATAACCCTAAGCCTAAGCCTAAACCTCACCCTCACCCTCACCCTAACCCTAACCCTAACCCTAAACATCACCCTAAACCTAACCCTAACCCTCACCTTCACCCTCACCCATTCCCTTAGCCTAACCCTAATCCTAACCCTCACCATCACCCTCAACCTCAGCTTAACCCTAACACTAACCCTAATGCTAAAACTAACCCTCACCCTCACCCTCACCCTCACCTTAAACATAACCCTAACCCTAACCCTCACCCTCACCCTCACCCTAAACCTAACCCTAATCCTAACCCTAACCCTAACCCTCACCTAACCCTACCCCTAACCCTAACCCTGACCATCACCCTCACCCATAATCACAGCCTAAACCTAAACCTAACCCTAATCCTAACCCTAACCCTAACCCTAACATAAATCTCACCCTCACCCTAACCCTAGCCCTCACCCTCAGCCTTACCCATATCCTCAGCCTAAACCTAACCCTAACCCTAACCCCAACTCTAATCCTCACCGTAACCGTAACCCTAACCCTCACCCTAACACTCACACTAACCCAAACCCTCACTCTCACGCTAACCGTCCCCCTTACCCTCATCCTAACCCTAACCGTCACCCTAACACTAAGCTAACCTTCACCCTCACCTTCACCCATACCCTCAGTCTAAAAATAACCCTAATTGTAACCCTAAACCTCATCTTCTCCCTAAAACTCAACCTACCTCTAAACATCACCCTAAAACTAACACTCAGCCTAACCCTAACCCTAACCTTCACCCTAACCCTCACCCTCACCCTAACCCTAACCCTAGCCCTCACCCTAAACCTAACCCTAACCCGACCCCTCACCCTCACCCTCAACGTTACCATCAGCCTAAGCCTAACCTTAACCCTAATCCTAACCCTAACCCTCAACCTCACCCTCACCCTAAACCTCACCCTAAGCCTCATCCTCAACCTAACCCTCACCCTCACCATAACATTAACCCTAACCCTAACCCTCACCCTAACCCTAACCCTAACCCTAAACCTAACCCTCACCCTCACCCTCACCCTAAAACTAACCATAACCCTCACCCTAACCCTAAATCTCACCCTAACCCTAACCCTCACTGTAAACCTAATCCTCACCCTAACCCTAACCCTAACCAGAATCCTAACCCCAACACTCACCCTCACCATCACCCTAAACCTAAAAGTAATCCTAATCCTAACCCTAAACATCACGCTCACCCTAACCCTAACCCTAACCCTAACCCTAACACTCACCCTAACACTAACACTACCACTACCCCTCACCCTAAACCTTACCCTCACCCTAACCCTAACCCTGAAGCTAAACCTAACCCTAACCCTCACACTAAACCTAAACCTCACCCTAATCCTACCCCTGCCCCTCACTCTAAACCTCACCCTAACCCTCACACTAAATCTAACCCTCAAGCTAACCCTAACCCTCACCCTAACACTAAACCTCACCCTCACCCTCAACTTCACCCTCACGCTAACACTAACCCTAAAAATAACCCTCACCCTAAACCTCCCCCTAACACTAACACTCACCCTAACCCTCACCCTCACCCTCACTCTCAGCTTAATCCTAACCTTAACTCTAACCCTAATCCTACACTAACCCTCACGCTGATCCCACCCTAAACCTAACCCTAACCCTAAACCTCACCCTCACCCTCACCCTAAATCTAACCCTATCCCTAACCCTAACCCTAAACCTAACCCTCACCCTACCCCTAAACCTAACCCTCACCCTAACCCTAAACCTAACCCTCACCCTCACGGTCACCCATATCCTCAGCCTAATCCTAACACTAACCCTCACCCTCACCCTAACCCTCACCCGAAACTTAACACTAACCCTCACCCTACCACTCACCCTACCACTCACATGAACCCTAACCCTCAGTTTCACTCTAACCCTCAACCTTACCCTCAGCCTTACCCTAAAACTAACCCTAACCCTAACCCTTACCCTCACCTTCACCCTCAGCCTAACCCTAACTATAACCCTAAACCTAACCCTAACTTTCACCCTCAACTTAACCCTAACCAAAAACCCTAACCTTCACCCTAACACAACCATAAACCTCACCCTCACCAGCACCCATACACTCAACCTAACCCTAACACTAACCCTAATCGTAACCCTGAACCTCACCCTCACCCTTACCCCAAATCTAACCCTAACCCTAATCCTCATACTCACCCTCACCCTCACCTTCACCCACACCCTAACACAGCCTAGCCTGAAACCTCACACTCTCCCTAAACCTCAACCTCACTCTAAACATCACCCTAACCCTAACACTCAACCTAACCCTAACCCTAAGCCTCACCCTAAACCTCACCCTCACACTAATCCTCACCGTAACCCTAATCCTTACCTAACCTTAACCCTCACCCTCAACCTGAGCCTAACCCTCACCTTCACCCTAGCCATAACCCTAAATCTAACCCTAATCCTAACACTCACCATCATCCTCACCCTCAAACTCACCCTCAGCCTAAGCCTAACAATAACCCTAATCGTAACCCTAACACTCACCCTCACCCTAGCCCTAACACTAACCATAACCCTCACCCTCACCCTCACCCTCACCCTCACCCTAACACTAAACCTAACACTAACCCTCACCCTAACCCTAACCCTCACCCTAACCCTAATCCTCAAGCTCACACTCACCCTAATCCAAACCCTAACCATAACCCTAACACTCATCCTCACCCTAACCCTCAACCTAATCCTTACCCTAACCCTAAACCTAACCCTCACCCTAAACCTAACATTAACCCTAACCCTATCCCTCACCCTAAACCTAACCCTAACCCTCACCCTCACCCTAAACCTAACCCTAACACTCATGCTACGCCTAACCAGCAGTCTCACCCTAACCCTCACCCTAATCCTTACCCTCACCCTCACCCTAAACCTAACCCTAAACCTGACCCTAACCATCACACTAAACCTAAACCTGACCCTATACTAACCCTACACCTCATCCTAACCCTCACCCTAACCCTCACCCTAACAATCAAACTAAAACTAACTTTCACACAAACTTAACCCTCACCCTAACCCTAAACCTCACCCTCAGCCTAAACCTCATCCTCACCCTAACACTAACCCTAACCCTAACGCTCACCCTAACCATAAACCGAATCCTAACACTCACCCTCACCCTTACCCTCACATTCACACTAACCCTAACCCTAAACCTCACCCTCACCATCACCATCACCCCCAGCTTAACCATAACCCTAACCCTAATCCTAACACTAAACATCACAATCACCCTAACCATACACCTAACTCTAATCCTAACCCTCAACCTCAACCTCAGCCTAAACCTATCCCTAACAATAACCCTAACCCTAACACTAACCCTCACCCTAACCCTACCCCTAATCGTCAACCTGACCCTCACCCTCACCCATACTCTCAGCCTAACCCTAACCCTCACACTAACCCTAAGCCTAACCGTAAACCTAACCCTCACCCTCACCCTAACCCTACCCCTCACCCTCACCCTCACCCATACCCTCAGCCTAACCCTAACCCTAAACCTATCCCTAACCCTCCCCCTCGCCCTAACACTAACCCCAAACCCAACCCTAACCCTCACACTAGCACTCACACTAACCCTAACCCTCACTCTCACCTTAATCCTCACCCTTACCCTCACCCTAACCTTGACCCTAACCCTAACCCTAAACCTCACTCCAACCCTAACCCTAACCCTCACCCTCACGCTCACCCATACCCTCAGCCTAAACCTAACCCTAACCCTAACCCTAACCCTCACCCTCAGCCTAACCCTAACAATAACCCTAACGCTAACCCTCACCCTCACCCTAACCCTTAGCCTAACCCTCACCCTTACCCTAACCCATACCCTGAGCCTAACCCTAACCCTAACAGTAATCCTAAGCCTGATTCTCAACCTCAACCTTACCCTAAATCTAACCCTAACCCTAACCATCACCCTCACCCTCAACTTCACTGACACACTAACCCTCAGCCTCACCTGAAACCTCACCCTCTCCCTAACCGTCACCCACACTCTAAACATCACCCTAACCCTAACACTCACCCTAACCCTCACCTTTACCTTAACCCTAACCTAAACCTCACCCTCAATCTCACCCTCACCCTCAGCTTAACCCTAAAACTAACCCTAATCAAAATCCTACTCTAACCCTCCCCCTGACCCTCACCCTAAAGCTAATCCTAAACCTAACCGTCACCCTCAGCCTCACTCTAAATCTAATCCTCACCCTACCCCTAAACCTAACCCTAACACTAACCCTAATCCTAACCCTGATCCTAACCCTCACCCTTACCAGAAATCTAACCCTAACTCTAACCCTCACCCTCGCCCTCACCCTCACCTTCACCCACACGCTAACACAGCCTAGCCCGAAACCTCACCCTCTCCCTAACCCTCAACCTCACTCTAAACATCACCCTAACCCTAACACTCACCCTAACCCTAACCCTAAACCTAACCCTAAGCCTCACCCCAACGTTCACCCTCACCCTAATCCTCACCCTAACCCTAATCCTTACCTAACTTTAACCCTCACCCTCAACCTCACCCTAACCCTCACCCTCACCCTAGCCCTCACCCTAACCCTAACCCTAATCCTAAACCTCAACTTCAGCCTCACCCTCAACCTCACCCTCAACCTAAGCCTAAGACTAACCCTAATCCTAACCCTAACACTCACCCTCACCCTAACCCTAACCCTAACCCTAAGCCTCACCCTCACCCTCACCCTCACCCTAACACTAACCCTAAGCCTAACCCTCACCCTAACCCTAACCCTCACCCTAACCCTAATCCTCACCCTAACCCTCACACTAAACCTAACCCTCATCCTAATCCTAACCCTACCCTTCAACCTAACCCTCACCCTAATGCTGACCCTAACCCTAACCCTAACACTAACCCTCAACCTCACCTTCACCCTAAAAGTATAACTCTAACACTCACCCTAACCCACACCCTAAACCTAACCCGAACCCTAACCCTAACCCTCACCTAACCCTACCCTTAACCCTAACCCTGACAGTCAACCTCACCCATACTCTCATCTTAACCCTAACCCTCACACTAACCCTAACCCTAACCCTAACCTAACCCTCACCCTAACCTGCACTCTCACCCGAACCCTCACCCTATACCTTACCCTCACCGTAACCCTAACCCTAACACTAAACCTGACCCTAACCCTCACACTAACCCTAAACTTGACCCTAATCCTAACCTTACACCTCATCCTAACGCTCACCCTAACCCTAACCCTCACCCTAACCCTAAACCTCACCCTCAACCTAAACCTAACCCTCACCCTAACCCTAACCCTCACCCTAACCCTAAACCTCACCCTCAACCTAAACCTCATCCTCACCCTAACACTAACCCTAAACCTAATGCTCACCCTAAACCTCACCCTAACCCTAACCCGAATCCTAAAACTCACCCTCACCCTCACCCTAACTCTAACCCTAAAACTAATCCTCACCCTCACTCCCAGCTTAACCCTAACCCTAATCCTAACACTAACCCTCACCCTCACCCTAACCCTACAACTAACCGTAATCTTAACCCTCACCCTCACCTTCACCCTAAACCTAACCCTAACAATAACCCTAACCCTAACCCTACCCTTCACCCTAACCCTACCCCTAACCTTCACCCTGACCCATACCCTCACCCATTCTCTCAGCCTAACCCTAAACCTCACACTAACCCTAACCCTAACCCTCACCTAACCCTAACGCTAAGCCTAACCCAAAACCTAACCCTACCCCTATCCCTAACCCTCACCCCCAACCTCACCCATACCCTCAGCCTAACCCTAACCCTAACCTAACCTTAACCCTCCCATTCACCCTAACCCTAACCCTAACCCTAACCCTCACACTAACTCTCACCCTAACACTCACACTAACCCTAACCCTCACGCTCACCTTAATCCTCACCCTCTCCCTCACCCTCACCCTAGCCCTCACCCTCACCCTCACCCTAGCCCTCACCCTTACCCTAATCCTAACCCTAAAACTAACCTTAACCCTCATCCTAACCCTAAACCTGACCCTCACCGTAACAATAATCGTAACCCTAACCCTCACCCTAACCTTCACCCTAAACCTAACACGAACCCTAACCTTCACCCTCACCCCAACCCTCATACTAACCCTAACCCTAAACCTAATCCTCACCCTCACCCTCACCCTCAGCTTAACCCTAAACATAACCCTAATCCTAACACTTACCCTTACCCTCAGCCTCACCCTAAACCTAAACCTATCCCTAAGCCTCATCCTCATCCTAAACCTAACCCTAACAATAACCCTAAACTTAACACTAAGCTTCACCCTAACCTTAAACCTAACCCTAACCCTCACCCTAAATCTACCCCTCGCTCTAACCATCACGCTCACCCATACCCTCAGCCTAACCCTAAACCTACCCCTAATGCTAACCCTAATCCTCATCCTCACCCTTACCGTAAATCTCACCCTAACCCTCACCCTAACCTTTACCCTCAACCTATCCCTAAACCTAACCCTAAACCTAACACTAACCCTCACATTTAACCTAACCCTCACCCTAATCCTAACACTACCCCTCACCCTAACCCTGACCCTAACCCTAATCCTAACCCTCACACTAAACCTAACCCTCACCCTAATCCTCTCACCCTAAGCCTAAACCTCAATCTCACCCTGAACATCACCCTCACCCTAACACTAACCCGAACCCTAACGCTCACGCTAACCCTCACCCCAATCCTAACCCGAACCCTAACACTCAACCTCACTCTAAACCTCACCCTAACCCTAACCCTAACCCTAAACCTCACTCTCAAACTCAGTCTCACACTCAGCTTAACCCTAACCCTTACCCTAATTCTAACACTGACCCTCACCCTCACCCTCACCCTCACCCTAAACCTAATCTTAACCTTAAGCCTCACCCTAACCCTCACCCTAAACCTAACCCTAACAATAACCCTAACCGTAACCCTAAACTTCACCCTAACCCTAACCCTAACCTTCACCCTAACCCTAGGGTTAATCTTAACCCTGACCCATACCCTCATCCATACTCTCAGCCTAACCATAACCCTCATACTAACCCTAACCCTAACCCTAAACGTAAGCCTAACCCTAACCCTAACACTCACCCTCACCCTCACCCATACCCTCAGCCGAACCCTAACCCTAACTCTAACCCAAACCCTCACCCTAACCCTAACCCTAAACCTAACCCTAAGCCTAACCCTAACCCTTATCCTAACCCTAACCCTCACCCTAACCCTAAACCTCACCCTCACCCTAAACCTCATCCTCACCCTAACACTAACACTAAAACTAACGCTCACCCTAAACCTCACCCTAACCCTAAACCGAACCCTAAAACTCACCCTCAACCTAACCCTCACCCTCACCCTAACCCTAACCCTAAACCTAACCCTCAACCTCACCCCCAGCTTAACCGTAACACTAATCCTAACACTAACCCTCAACCTCACCCTAACCCTACACCTAACCGTAATTCTAACCCTCACCCTCACCCTCACCCTAAACCTAACCCTAACAATAACCCTAAACGTAACCCTAACCTTCACCCTAACTCTACCCCTAACCCTCACCCTGACCCTCAACCTCACCCATTGTCTAAGCCTAACCCTAACCCTCACCTAATCCTAACCCTAAACCTAACCCTAAACCTAACCCTATCCCTAACCCTAGCCCTCACCCTCACCCTCACCCTCACCCTCACGCTCAGCCTAACCCTAACAATAACCCTAACCCTAACCCTCACCCTGACCCTAAACCTTAGCCTAACCTTCACCCTCACCCGCACCCATACCCTGAGCCTAACCCTAACCCTAACCCTAATCGTAACTCTGACTCTCAACCTCACCCTTAACCTAAATCTAACCCTAACCCTAACCCTCACCCTCACCCTCACCTTCAAACACAGCCTAACCCTCAGCCTCACCCGAAACCTGACCATCTTCCTAACCCTCACCCTCACTCTAAACATCACGCTAACCCTAACACTCACCCTAACACTAAACCTTAACCCCAACCCTCACTGTTAACCTCACCCTCACCCTAACACTCACCTTAACCTTAATCCTTACCTAACCTTAACCCTCAACCTCAACCTCACCCTAACCCTCACCCTTACCCTAGCTCTCACCCTAACCCTAACCCTAACACTAACCATCGCCCTCACCCTCAACCTCACCACCAGCCTAAGCCTAACCTTACCCCTAATCCTAACCCTAACCCTCACCCTAACCCTAACCCTAAACCTAACACTAAGCCTCATCCTAAACTTCACCCTCACCCTCAACCTCACCATAATATTAATCCTAACCCTCACCCTCACCCTAACCAAAACCCTAACCTTAAACCTAACCCTAGCCCTCACTCTAAACCTAACCCTCATCCTAATCCTAACCCTACCCCTCAACCTAACCCTCACCCTAACCCTCACACTAAAACTAACCCTAAAACTAACCCTAACCTTAAAGCTCACCCTAACCCTCACCCTAACCCTAACCCGAACCCTAAACCTCACCCTCACCGTAACCCTCACCCTAACCCTAACACTCACCCTCACCCTCACCCATACCCTCAGCCTAACGGTAACCCTAACTCTAGCCCTCACCCTGACCCTCACCAAAACCCTCAACCTAACCCTAAGCCTAACCCTAACCCTCAACCTAAAACTCTCCCTAACACTCACACTAACCCTAAAACTCACCCTCACCCTCACCCGCACCCTCAGGTTAACCCTAAACGTAACCCTAATAGTAACACTAACCCTCACCCTCACCCTCAACCTAAACCTAACCCTAACCCTAACCCTCACCCTCACCCTAAACCTAACCCTCAACCTAACCTTCACCTTTACCCTCTCCCTGAACTTCACCCTCAGGCTAACCCTAACCCTAAACCTCACCCTCACCCTCACCCTCAGCCTAACCCTAAAAATAACCCTAACCCTAACCCTAACACTCACCCTCACCCTCAGCCTAACCCTAAAAATAACCCTAACCCTACCACTCACCCTAACACTCACACTAACCCTAAACCTCACTCTCACCCTAACTGTCACCCAAACCCTAACCCTCACCCTCTCCCTCAGCCTAACTCTAACAATAACCCTAACCATAACCCTCAACCTCACCCTAACCATCACCCTAACCCTAATCCTCACCGTAACCCAACCCTAACCCTGACCTTCACTGGAACCCATTCCCTCAGCATAACCCTAAAACCCTAACCGTAATCCTAACACAGTACCTCACCCTCACCCTCTCCCTAACCCTCACCCTCACTCTAAACATCACCCTAACCCTAAACCTAACCCTAACCCTCACCCTAACCCTCACCCTAACACTAATCCTTACCTAACCTTAACCCTCAACCTCAACCTCACCTTAACCCTCAACTTCACCCTAGCCCTCACCCTAACCTTAACCCTAACCCTAACCATCACCCTCACCCTCAACCTCACCCTCAGCCTAAGCCTAACCCTAACCCGAATCTTAACCCTAACACTCACCCTCACCATAACCCTAACCCTAAGCCTAACCCTAAGCCTAACCCTCACCCTCACACTTACTCTAACCCTAACCCTAACCGTAAACTTCACCCTAACCCTAACCCTAATCCTCACCCTCACCCATACCCTCAGCCTAACCCTAATCCTAATCCTCACTGTCATCCTCAACCTCAGCTTAACCTTAACCCTAACCGTAATCCTAAAACTAACCCTCACCCTCACCCTCACTCTATACCTAACCCTAACCCTAAACCTCACCCTTACCCTCAACCTCATCCTCACCCTAACACTAACCCGAACCCTAAAACTCACCTTCACCCTAACCCTCACCTTCACCCTAACCCTAACCCTAAACCTAACCCTCACCCTCACCACTAGCATAACACTAACCCTAACCCTAATCCTAACACTAACCCTCACCCTCACCCTAACCCTACACCTAACCCTAATTCTAACCCTCACCCTCACACTCACCCTAAACCTAACCCTAAAAATAACCCTAACCCTAACCCTAACCTTCACCCTAACATTACCCCTAACCCTCACCCTGACCCTCACCCTCACCCATACTCTCAGCCTAACCCTAAACCTCACACTAGCCATAACCCTAACTCTAAACCTAACCCTCACCTAACCCTAACCGTAAGCCTAACCCTAAACCTAACCCTCACCCTATCCCTAACACTAACCCTCACCCTCACCCTCACCAATACCCTCAGCCTAACCCTAACCCTAACCCTAACCCTCACCCTCACCCTAACCCTAACCCTAAACCTAAACCTAACCCTAACCCTCACAATAACTCTCACCCTAACACTCACACTAACCCTAACCCTCACACGCACCTTAATCCTCACCATTACCCTCACCCTAACCCTAACCCTCACCCTCACCCTCACCCTAGCCCTCACCCTTACCCTAATCCTAACCCTAAAACTAACCTTAACCGTCACCCTAACCCTAAACCTACCCTCACCCTAAAACTCACCCTCACCCTAACAATAACCGAAACCCTAACCCTCACCTGAACCCCCACCCTAAACCTAACCCGAACCCTAACCTTCACCCTCACCCTAACACTCATCCTAACCCTAACCCTAAACCTCACCCTCAGCCTCACCCTCAGCTTAACCCTAAACCTAACCCTAATCCTAACACTTACCCTCTCCCTCAGCCTCACCCTAAACCTAAACCTAACCCTAACCCTCATCCTCACCCTAAACCTAACCCTAACAATAACCCTAAACTTAACATTAAGCCTCACCCTAACCCTAAACCTAACCCTAACCCTCACCCTAATGCTAACCCTAATCCTCACCCTCACCCATACCCTAAATCTAACCCTAACCCTCACCAGCACCCTTACCCTCAATCTCACCCTAATACTCACCTTAACCCTTACCCTCAACCTATCCCTAACCCTAACCCTAAACCTAACACTAACCCTCACACTAAACCTAACCCTCACCCTAATCCTAACCCTCACCCTAAGCCTAAACATCACCCTCACTCTAACCTTCACCCTCACCCTAACACTTACCCTAACCCTAACGCTCACGCTAACCCTCACCCCAACCCTAACCCGAACCCTAACACTCAACCTCACCCTAAACCTATCACTAACCCTAACCCTCACCTTCACCCTAACCCTAAACATAACCCTAACCCTAACCCTATCCCTCACCTAACCCTACCCCTAACCCTAACCCTGACAGTCAACCTCACCCATTCTCTCAGCCTAACCCTAACCCTCACACTAACCCTAACCCTAACCATAACCTAACCCTCACCCTAACCCACACTCTCACCCTAACCCTAACCCTAACCCGCACTCTCACCCTAACCCTCACCCTAACCCTTACCCTCACCCTAACCCTAACCCTAACTGTAAACCTGACACTAACCCTAAACCTAAACCTGACCCTAATCCTAACCCTACCCCTCATCCTAACACTCACCCTAACCCTAACCCTCACCCTAACCCAAAACTTCACCCTTACCCTAAACCTCATCCTCACCCTAACACAAAACCTAACCCTAACGCTCACCCTAACTCTCACCGTAACCCGAACCCGAACCCTAAAACTCACCCTCACCCTAACCCTCACCATCACCCTTACCCTAACCATCACCCATACTCTCAGCCTAACCCTAAACCTCACACTAACCCTAACCCTAAACCCAACCCTCACCCTCACCTAACCCTAACCCTAAGTCTAACCCTAAACCTAACCCTCACCCTATCCCTAAACCTAACCCTCACCCATACCCTCAGCCTAACCCTAATCCTAACCCTAACCCTTAACCTAAACCTAACCCTAACCCTCACACTAACTCTCACCCTAACACTCACACTAACCCTAAACCTCACTCTCACCTTAATCCTCACCCTTACCCTCAACCTAACCCTCACCCTCACCCTCACCCTAGCCCTCACCCTTACTCTAATCCTAACCCTAAAACTAACCCTAACCCTCACCCTAACCCTAAACCTACCCTCACCCTAAAACTCACCCTCACCCTAACAATAACCGAAACCCGAACCCTCACCCGAACCCTCAACCTAAACCTAACACGAACCCTAACCTTCACCCTCACCCTAACCCTCATCCTAAACCTAACCCTAAACCTCACCCTCACCCTCACCCTCAGCTTAACCCTAAACCTAACCCTAATCCTAACACTTACCTTCTCCCTCAGCCTGACCCTAAACCTAAACCTAACCCTAACAATAACCCTAAACTTAACACTAAGCCTCAACCTAACCCTAAACCTAACCCTAAACCTCACCCTAAATCTACCCTACCCCTAATCCTCACCCTCACCCATACCCTCAGTCTAACCCTAACCCTAACCCTTATCCTCAACCTCACCCGTACCCTAAATCTAACCCTAACCCTCACCCTCACCTTACCCTCAATCTCACCCTAACTCTCACCCTAAACCTTACCCTCAACCTATCCCGAAACCTAACCCTAAACCTAACACTAACCCTCACAGTAAACCTATCCCTCACTCTAATCCTAACACTACCCCTCACCCTAACCCTCACCCTAACCCAAATCCTAACCCTCACACTAAACCTAACCCTCACCCTAATCCTAACTCTCACCCTAAGCCTAAACCTCAACCTCACCCTAAACTTCACCCTCACCCTAACACTAACCCTAACCCTAAAGCTGAAGCTAAACCTCACCCTAACCCTAACCCTAACCCTAACCCTAAACCTCAACCTCACACTCAATCTCACCCTCAACTTAACCCTAACCCTAACCCTAATCCTCACCCTCAACCTAAACCTAACCCTAACCCTAACCCCCACCCTCCCCGTTACCCTAAACCTAACCCTAACAATAACCCCAACCGTAACCCTAAACCTCACCCTAACCATAACCCTAACCCTCAACCTAACCCTACCCCTAACCCTAACCCTGAACCATACCCTCAGCCATACTCTCAGCATTACCATAATCTTCATACTAACCCTAACTCTAACCCTAACCCTCATCCTAACCCTAACCCTATCCCTAAACGTAACCCTAACCCTAACCCTCACCCTCATACTCACCCATACCCTCAGCCTAACCCTAACCCTAACTCTAACCCAAACCCTCACCCTCACCCTAACCCTAAACCTAACCCTAAGCCTAACCCTAACCCTCAACCTAATACTCACCCTAACACTCACACTAACCCTAAACCTCATCCTTACCCTCACCCTCACCCTCAGCTTAACCCTAACCCTAAACCTAATCGTAACACTAACCCTCACCCTCACCCTCACCCTAAACCTAACCTAACCCTAACCCTCATTCTCACCCTCACCCTAAACCTAACCCTCACACTAACTCTAACCCTCAACCTAACCCTAACCCTAACCCGAATCCTAACCTTAACCGTCACCCTCACCTTCACCCTCAGCCTAACCCTAACCGTAACCCTAATCCTAATCCTAACCCTCACCCTCACCCTCACCCTAAACCTATCCCTAACCCTAAACCTCACCTTCGCCCTAACCCTAACCCTAAACCTAACCCTAACAATAACCCTAACCCTAACCCTCACCCTAACCCTAAACCTAACTCTAACCCTCACCCTAACCCTAACCCTAACCCTAACCCATAAGTTAACCCTCTGCCTAACCCTCACCCTAACCCTAACCCTCACCCTAACCCTAACCCTAACCCCCACCATAAGCCTAAACCTCATCCTAACCCTAACCCTAACTAGAATCCTAACCCCAACCCTCACTGTAAGCCTCACCCTCAGCCTAACCCTATCCCTAACACGAATACTAACCTTAAACATCACCCTCACCCTAACCCTAACCCTAACAGTAACCCTAACCCTCACCCTAACACTCACGCTACCCATAACCCTCACTCTCACCCTCACCCTCACCCTAACCCTTACCCTCACACTAACCCTAACCCTAACCCTTAACCTAACCCTAACCCTCACACTAAACCTAATCCTAACCCTAAACCTAACCCTAACGCTCATCCTAACCCTCACCCTAACCCTAATCCGTACCATAAACCTCACCGTCACCTTAACCCTCACCCTAAGCCTAACCCTCACCCTCACCCTTACCCATACCCTCAGCCTATCCCTAACCCTAACTCTAAAGCCAACCCTCACCCTAAGCCTAAACCTAACCCTAAGCCTAACACTAACCCTCAAACTAACAATAACCCTAACACTCACACTAACCCTAAACCTCATCCTCAAACTCACCCTCACCCTCAGCTTAATCCTAACTCTAACCCTAATGGTAACACTAACCCTCATCATCACTCTCACCCTAAACCTAACCTAACCCTAACCCTCACCCTCACCCTCACCATAAACCTAATCCTCAACCTAACCTTCACTCTTACCCTCATCCTAAAACTCACCCTTAGCCTGACCCTAACCCTAACCCTAACCCTAACCCTCACCCTCACCCTCACCCTCAGCCTAACCCTAACAATAACCCTAACCCTAAACCTAAAACTCACCCTCACCCTAACCCTAACCCTAACCCTAAACCTAAACCTCACCCTCAGCCTAACCCTAACCCTAACCCTAACCCTCACCCTCACCCTCAGCCTAACCCTAACAATAACCCTAACCCTAACCCTATCTCTCACCCTCACTCTAACTCTAACCCTAACCCTAACCCTCACCCTAACCCAACCCTAACCCTCACCTTCACCTGCACCCATACCCTCATCATAACCCTAACCCTAACTGTAATCCTAACCCAGATCCTCACTCTCACCCTACCCTAAATCTAAACTTAACCATAACCCTCACACTCACCCTCAGCTTCACCCACACCCTAACCCTCAGCCTCACCCGAAACTTCACCCTCTCCCTTACCCTCATCCTCACTCTAAACATCACCCTAACCCTAACCCTAACCCTCACCCTAACACTCAACCTAACACTCACATGAACCCTAAGCCTCACTCTCACCCTAACCCTCACGCTTACCCTCACCCTAACCCTAACCCTCACCCTAAACCTCACCCTCACCCATAACCTAAGCCTTACCCTAAACCTAAACCTAACCCTAACCCTCACCCTCACCCTCACCCTCAGCCTAACCCTAACAATAACCCTAACCCTAACTTTCACCCTCATCCTAACCCTAACCCTCACACTAACCCAAACATAAACCTCACCCTCACCAGCACCCATACGCTCAACCTAACCCTAACACTAAATCTAAACTAACCCTGATCCTCACCCTCACCCTTACCCTAAATGTAACCCTAACCCTAACCCTCACACTTACCCTCACCCGCACCTTCACCCACACCCTACCACAAACTAGCCCGAAACCTCACCCTCTCCCTAACCCTCAACCTCACTCTAAACATCACCCTAAACCTAACACTCACCCTAACCCTAACACTAACCCTAAGCCTCACCCTAAACCTCACCCTCACCTTAATCCTCACCCTCACCCTCAGCCTAACCTAACACTAACCCTAATCCTAACCCTAAGACTCACACTCACCCTAACCCTAACCCTAACCCCTCACCCGCACCCTAACACTAACCCTAAGCATAACCCTCACCCTAACCCTAATCCTCACCCTAACACTAACCCTCACCCTAACCCTAATGCTCACCCTCACCCTCACCCTAATCCTAACCCAAACTATAACCCTAACCCTCACCCTCACCCTAAACTTTACCCTAACTCTCAACCTAACACTCACCCTAAACCTAACATTAAACCTAACCCTAACCCTCACCTTAAACCTAACCCTAACCCTAACCCTCACCCAAACCATAACCCTAACCGTCACCCTCACCCTAAACCTTACCCAAAACCTTACCCTAACCCTAAACCTCACCCTTACCCTAAACCTAACATTAACCCTAACCCTAACCCTCACCCTAACCTAACCCTAACCCTCACCCTCACCCGAAACCTAACCCTAAACCTAAAACATCACCCTAACACTCACTCTACCCCTAACCCGCACTCTCACCCTAACCCTCACCGTAAACCTTACCCTCACCCTCACCCTAACCCTAACCCTAAACCTGACCCAAACCCTCAAACTAAACCTAAACCTGACCCTAATCCTAACCCTACCCCTCATCCTAACCCTCACCCTAACCCTAACCCTAAAAATCACACTAAACCTAACCCTCACCCTAACACTAACCCTCACCCTCACCCTAAACCCCAACCACACTCTAAGCCTCATCCTCACCCTAACACTAACCCTAACCCTAGCGCTCACGCTAAACCTCACCCTAACACTAATCTGAACCCTAAAACTCACCCTAACCCTAACCCTCACCCTCACGCTCACCCTAAACCTCACCCTAACACTAATCAGAACCCTAAAACTCACCCTCACCCTAAAACTCACCCTCACCCTAACCCTCACCCTCACCCTCACCCTAAAGCTAAACCTAACCCTCACCATCACCCCCACCTTAACCCTAACCCAAACCCTAATCCTAACATTAACCCTCACCCTCACCCTAACCCTACACCTAACCCTAATCCTAACCCTCACACTCACCCTCCCCCTAAACCTAACCTTAACAATAACGCTAACCGTAACCGTCACTCTAACCCTAACCCTAACCCTAACCCTCACCCTGACCCTCACCCTCACCCATACTCTCAACCTAACCCTAACCTCAAACTAACCCTAACCCTAATCCTAACCCTAACCCTCACAGTAACACTCACCCTAACACTCACACTAACCCTAACCCTCACTCTCACCTAAATCCTCACTCTTACCCTCACCCTAACCGTAAGCCTAACCCTAAACCTCAGCCTAACCCTAACACTAAACCTCACCCAGACGCTCATCCATACCCTGAGCCTAACCGTAACCCTCACCCTAACCCTCACTCTCACCCAAACTCTCAGCCTCACCCTAACCCTAACCTTAACTCTAACCTCCCCCTCCCCCTCACCCTAACCCTAACTCTAACCCTAAACCTCATCCTCACCCTAACACTAACCCTCACCCTAACGCTCACCCTAACCCTCACCCTAATCCAAACCCGAACCCTAACACTAACCCTCACCCTAACCCTAACCGTAACCCTCACCCTAACCCTAAACCTCACCCTAACCCTCACTGTAAACCAAACCCTCACCCTAACCCTAACCCTTACCAGAATCCTAAACCCAACACTCACCCTCACCCTCACCCTAACACTCATCGTAACTCTAATCCTAACCCTAAACATCATGCTCACTCTAACCCTAACCCTAACCCTAACCCTCACCCTAACACTCATGCTACCCCTAACCCTCATTCTCAGCCTAACCCTCACCCTAACCCTTACCCTCACCCTAACCCTAACCCTGAAGCTAAACCTAACCCTAACCCTAAACCTCAGCCTAACCCTAACTCTAAGGCTCACCCTCACGCTTACCCATACCCTCAGCCTAACTCTAACCCTAACCCTCACCCTCACCCTCACACTCAGCCTAAACCTAACAATAACCCTAACCCTAACCCTAAGCCTCACCCTCACCCTGAACCTTATCCTAACCCTCATCCTCACCCGCAACCATACCCTGAGCCTAACCCTAACCCTAACCCTAATCCTAACCCTGATTCTCAAACTCACCCTTACCCTAAATCTAACCCTAACCCTAACCATCACCCTCTCCCTCACCTTCACACACAGGCTAACCCTCAGCCTCACACGAAACCTCACACTCTCCCTAACCCTCACCCTCACTCTAAACATCACCCTAACCCTAACACCCACCCTAACCCTAACCCTATGCCTAACCCTCACCCTAACCCTCACCCTAACCCTAAACCTTACCTAACCTTAACCCTCAACATCAACCTCATCCTAACCCTCACCCTCACCCTAGCCCTCACCCTAACCCTAACACTAACCATCATCCTCACCCTCAACCTCAACACCAGCCTAAGCCTAACCTTAAACCTAATCCTAACCCTAACCCTCACCCTCACCCTAACCCTATCCCTAAACCTAAACCACATCCTCACCCTCACCCTCACCCTCAACCTCACCATAACATTAATACTAACACTTACCCTCAGCCTAACCAAAACCCTAACACTAACACTCACACTAAACCTAACCCACATCCTAATCCTAACCCTATCCCTCAACCTAACCCTAACACTAACCCTCACACTAAACCTAACCCTAACACTAACCCTAACCCTAAAGCTCACCCCAAACCTCACCCGCACCCTAACCCGGACCCTAAACCTTACCCTCATCTTAACCCTCACCCTAACCCTAACACTCACACTCACCCATACCCTCAGCCTAACTCTAACCCTAACTATAACCCTCACCCTCACTCTAACCCTAACCCTAAACCTAACCCTAAGCCTCACCCTAACCCTCAACTTAACACTCACGCTAACACTCAAACTAACCCTAAAACTCACCCTCACCCTCACCCACACCCTCAGGTTAATCCTAACCCTAACCCTAATCGTAACACTAACCCTCACCCTCACCCTCAACCTAAACTTAACCCTAACCCTAACCCTCACCCTAAACCTAACCCTCATCCTAACTTTCACACTTACCCTCTCCCTAAACCTCACCCTCAGCCTAACCCTAACCCTAACTCTAACCGTCACCCTCACCCTCACCCTCAGCCTAACCTTAACAATAACCCTAACCCTAACACTCAACCTCACCCTAACCCTAACCCTAACCCTAACCCTACCCCTCACCTAAACATACCCTTAACCCTAACCCTGACTGTCAACCTCACCCACACTCTCATCCTAACCCTAACCCTCACACTAACCCTAACCCTAACCTAACCCTCTCGCTAACCCGCACTCTCACCCTAACCCTCACCCTAACCCTTACCCTCAACCTAACCCTAAACCTAACCCTAAACCTGACCCTAATCCTCACACTAAACCTAAACCTGACCCTAATCCTCACCCTACCCCTGATCCTAACCCTCATCCTAACCCTAACCCTCACCCTAACCCTAAACCTCACCCTCACCCTAAACCTCATCCTCACCCTAACACTAACCCTAATCCTAACGCTCACCCTAACCCTCACACTAACCCTAACCCAAACCTTAAAACTCACCCTCACCCTAACCCTCACCCTCACCCTAAACCTAACCCTAAACCTAACCATCACTCTCACCTCCAACTTAACCCTAACCCTTACCCTAATCCTAACAGTAACCCTCACCCGCACCCTAACCCTAAACCTAACCCTAATCCTAACCCTCATCCTCACCCTCACCCTAAACCTAACCCTAACAATAACCCTAACCCTAACCCTCACCTTCACCCTAACCCTACCCCTAACCCTCACCCTGACCTTCACCCTCACCCATAATCTCAGCCTAACCCTAAACCTCACACTAACCCTAAACCTAACCCTAACCCTAACCCTCACCTAACCCTAAACCTAAGCCTAAGCCTAAACCTAAACCTCACCCTATCCCTAATCCTAACCCTCACCCTTACCCTCACCCATACACTCAGTCTAAACCTAACCCTAACCCTAACCCTTACCCTCACCGTAACCCTAACCCTAACCCTCACTCTTACACTCACCCTAACACTCACACGAATCCTAACCCTAACCCTAACCCTCACCCTAACCCTATCCCTCACCATAACCTAATCCTTACCTAACCTTAATCCTCAACCTCAACTTCACCCTAACCCTCACTCTCACACTAACCCTCACCCTTACCCTCACCGTAACCCTAACCCTAACCCTAACCATCACCCTAAACCTAAACCTAACCCTCACCCTCACCCTCACCCATACCCTCAGCCTAACCCTAACCCTAATCCTAACCCTAACCCTCACCCTCTACCTAAACCTCACCCTCCCTCTAAACATCAACCTAACCCTAACACTCATCCTAAACCTATCCCTAAACCTCACCCTAACCCTCACCCTCACCCTAAACCTAACCCTAGCCCTCACCCTAAACCTAACCCTAACACTCCCCCTCACCCTCACCCTCAACGTCACCATCAGCCTAAGCCTAACCTTAACCCTAATCCTAACCCTAACCCTCACCCTCACCCTAACCCTAACCCTAACCCTAAGCCTCATTCTCAATCTCACCCTCACCCTCACCCTCACCATAACATTAACCCTAACCCCAACCCTAACCCTAAATCTAAACCTAACCCTCACCCTCAACATAACCCTCACCCTAACCCTAAACCTCACCCTACCCCTAACCCTAACGCTAAGCCTCATTCTCAACCTCACCCTCACCCTCACCCTCACCATAACATTAACCCTAACCCCAACCCTAACCCTAAATCTAAACCTAACCCTCACCCTGAACATAACCCTCACCCTAAACCTAAACCTCACCCTACCCCTAACCCTAACCCTCACTCTAAACCTAACCTTCACCCTAACCCTAACCCTAACGAGAATCCTAACATCAACACTCACCCTCACCCTCACCCTAACCCTAACCCTCACCCTAACACTCACGCTAATACTAAGCGTCACCCTAACCCTTACCCTCACCCTAAACCTAACCCTGAAGTTAAACCTAACGCTAACCCTCACACTAAACCTAACCCTCACCCTCACCCTCAGCCTAACCTTAACAATAACCCTAACCCTAACCCTAACACTCAGCCTCACCCAAACCCTAACCCTAACCCTAATCCTATCCCTCACCTAACCCTACCCCTACCCCTAACCCTGACAGTCAACCTCACAAATTCTCTCAGCCTAACCCTAACCCTCACACTAACCCTAAACCTAACCCTAACCTAACCCTCACCCTAACCCGCAGTCTCACCCTAACCCTCACCCTAACCCTTACCGTCAACTTAACCCTAACCCTAACCTTAAACCTGAACCTAACCCTCACACTAAACCTAAACCTGACCCTAATCCTAACCGTACCCCACATCCTAACCCTCACCCTAACCCTAACCCTCACCCTAACCCTAAACCTCACCCTTACCCTAAACTTCATCCTCACCCTAACACTAACCCAAACCCTAACGCTCACCCTAACCCTAACCCGAACCCTACAACTCACCCTCACCCTAACCCTCACCCTAACCCTAACCCTAAACCTAACCCTCACCCTCACCTCCAGCTTAACCCTAACCCTAACCCTAATCCTAACAGTAACGCACACCCACAACCTAACCCTAAACCTAACCCTAATACTAACCCTCACCCTCACCCTCACCCTAAACCTAAACCTAACAATAACCCTAACCCTAACCCCAATCTTCACCCTAACCCTACCCCTAACCCTCACCCTGACCCTCACCCTCACCCATACTCTCAGCCTAAACCTAAACCTCACAGTAACCCTAAAACTAACCCTAACCCTCACCTAACCCTAACCCTAAGCCTAACCCTAAACCTAACACTCACCCTATCCCTAACCCTAGCCCTCACCCCTCACCCTCACCCATACCCTCAGCCTAAACCTAACCCTAACCCTAACCCTCCTCACTCTCACCGTAAACCTAACCCTAACCCTCACAATAACACTCACCCTAACACTCACACGAACCCTAACACTAACCCTAACCCTAACTCTCACCCTCAACCTCACCCATACCCTCAGACTAACCCTAATCCTAACCCTCACCATCACACTCAACCTCAGCTTAACCCTAACCCTAACCCTATTCCTAAAACTAACCCTCACCCTCACCCTCAACCTAAACCTAAACCTAACCCTAAACCTAACCCTCACCTAACCCTACCCCTACCCCTAACCCTGACCCTCACCCATACTCTCAGCCTAACCCTAACCCTCACACTAACCGTAAACCTAACCCTAACCTAACCCTCACCCTAACGCTAACCCTAACACTCACTCTCAGCCTCACCCATACCCTCAGCCTAACCCTAACCCTAACCCTAACCCCAACCCGAACCCTGACCCTCACCACAACCGTAAGCCTAAGCCTAACCCTAACCCTCACCCTAACACTCACCCTACCACTCACACTAACCCTAACCCTCACTCTCACACTAACCTTCACCCTTAACCTCACCCTAACCCTAACCCTAACCCTAACCGTCACCCTAACCCTAACCCTAACCGTCACCCTCACCCTCACCCATACCCTCAGACTAACCCTAAACCTAACCCTCACCCTCACACTAACCTTCACCCTTACCCTCACCCTCACCCTAACCCTAACCCTAACTGTCACCCTAACCCTAACCCTAACCCTCACCCTCACCCTCACCCATACCCTCAGCCTAACCCTAACCCTAACCCTAACCCTCACTCTCACCCTCACCCTAACCCTAGCCCTCACCCTAAACCTAACCCTAACCCTACCCCTCACCCTCACCCTCAATGTCACCATCAGCCTAAGCCTAACCTTAACCCTAATCTTAACCCTAACCCTCACCCTCACCCTCACCCTAACCCTAACCCTAAGCCTTATTCTCAAACTCACCCTCATGCTCACCCTCACCATAACATTAACCCTAACCCTAACCCTCACCCTAACCCTAACCCTAAACCTAAACCTAACCCTCACCCTCACCCTCTCCATAACCCTCACCCTAACACTAAAACTCACCCTAACCCTATACCTAACCCTCACTCTAAACCTAACCCTCACCCTAACCCTAACCCTAACCAGAATCCTAACCCCAACACTCACCCGCACCCTCATCCTAAATCTAAACGTTAACCTAATCCTATCCCTAAAACTCACGCTCACCCTAACCCTAACCCTCACCCTAACACTCAGGCTAATACTAAGCCTCACCCTAACCCTTACCCTCACACTAAACCTAACCCTGAAGGTAAACCTAACCCTAACCCTCACACTAAACCTAACTCTCACCCTAATCCTAACCCTACCCCTCACCCTAAGCCTCACCCTAACCCTAACCCTAACCCTCACACTAAACCTAACCCTCACCCTAAACATAACCCTCACCCTAACACTAAACCTCACCCTCACCCTCAACTTCACCCTCACCCTAACACTAACCCTAAATCTAACCCTCACCCTAACCCTCACCCTAACCCTAAACCTAACCCTCACCCTCACCCCCAGCTTAACCCTAACCTAACCCTAATCCTAAAACTAAGCCTCACCCTCACCCTAACCCTACACGTAACCCTAATCCTAACCCTCACCCTCACCCTCACCCTAAACCTAACCCTAACAATAACCCTAACCCTAACCTTAACCCTCACCTATCCCTACCTGTAACCCTCACCCTCACCCTCACCCTCACCCTCACACATACTCTCAGCCTAACCCTAACCCTCACACTAACCCTAGCCCTAACCCTAACCTTAAACCTCACCTAACCCTAACCCTAAGCCTGACCCTAAACCTAACCCGCACCCTATCCCTAAGCCTAACCCTCACCCTCACCCTCACCCATACCCTAACTCTAAACCTAACCTTAAACCTAACCCTAACCCTCACACTAACTCTCACCCTAACACTCACACTAAACCTAACCCTCACTCTCACCGTAATCATCACCCTTACCCTCACCCTAACCCTAACCCCCACCCTCACCATCACCCTAGCCCTCACTCTTACCTTAATCCTAACCCTAAAACTAACCCTAACACTCACCCTAAACCTAACCCTAAACCTAATCCTAACCCTCACACTAACACTCACCCTAAAACTCACACTAAACTTAACCCTCACTCTCACCTTAATCCTCACCCTTACCCTCACCCCAACCCTAAGCCTCACCCTCACCCTCACCCTAGCCCTCACCCTTACCCTAAACCTAACCCTAAAACTAACCCTAACCCTCACCCTAAAACTAAACCTCACCCTCACCCTAAACCTCACCCTAACCCTAACAATAACTGTAACCCTAACCTTCAACCAACCCTCACCCTAAACCTAAAGCAAACCCTTATCCTCACCCTCAACCTAACCCTCATCCTAACCCTAACCCTAAGCCTAAACATCAATCTCACCCTCAACCTCAGCTTAACACTAAACATAACCCAATCCTAACACTTACCCTCACCCTCAGGCTCACCCCAAACCTCAACCTCACCCTAAGCCTCATCCTCACCCTAAACCTAACCCTAACAATATCCCTAAATTTCACACTAAGTCTCACCCTAATCCTAAACCTAACCTTAACCCTCACCCTAACTCTACCCCTCCCCCTAACCCTCACCCTCAACCATACCCTCAGCCTAACCCTAACCCTAACGCTAATGCTAACCCTAATCCTCACCCTCACCCTTACCCTAAATCTAACCCTAACCCTCAACCTTACCCTTTCCCTCACTCTCACCCTAACCTACATACTAACCCTTACCCTCAACCTATACCTAACCCTTACCCTAAAACTAACCCTATCCCTCACATTAATCCTAACCCTAAACCTAATCCTAACACTAACCCTCACCCTCACCCTCACCCACACCCTCAGCCTAATGCTAACTCTAACCCTCAACCTCACCCTAAACCTAACCCTAACCCTCACCCTAACACAGCCATAAACCTCACCCTCACCAGCACCCATACTGTCAACCTAAACCTAACACTAACCCTAATCCTAACCCTGATCCTCACCCACACCCTTACCTTAAATCTAACCCTAACCCTCACCCTCACCCTCACCCTCACCTTCACCCACACCCTAACACAGTCTAGCCGAAACCTCAAACTCTCCCTAACCCTCAACCTCACTCTAAACATCACCCTAAACTTAACACTCACCCTAAACCTAACCCCAACCCTAAGCCTCACCCTAACCCTCACCCTCACCCTAATCCTCACCCTAACCCTAATCCTTACCTAACCTTAACCCTCACCCTCAACCTCACCCTAACCCTCACCCTCACCCTAGCCCTCACCCTAACCCTAACCCTAATCCTAACCCTCACCCTCACACTCACCTCAACCTCACCCCCTTCCTAAGTGTAACACTAACCCTAATATTAACCCTAACACTCACCATCACCCTAACCCTAAACCTAACAATAACCCTCACCCTCACACTCACACTAACCCTCACCCTAATCCTAACCCTAACCATAACCCTAACCCTCACCCTCACCCTAACCCTCACCTTAGACCTTACCCTAACCCTAAACCTAACCCTCACCATAACCCCAAACCTCACACTCACCCTAAACCTCATCCTCAACCTAACACTAACCATATCCCTAATGCTCAACCTAACCCTAACACTAACCGTAACCCGAACCCTAACACTCAACCTCACCCTAACCCTCACCCTCACGTTAACCCTAACCATAAACCTAACCCTCACCCTCACCCTCACCCCCAGCTTAACCCTAACCCTAACCCTAAACCTAACACTAACCCTCACCCACACCCTAACCCTACACCTAACCCTAATCCTAACCCTCACCCTCCCCCTCACCCTAAACCTAACCCTAAAAATAACCCTAACCCTAACCCTAACCCTAACCCTCACCCTAACCCTACCCCTAACCCTCACCCTGACACTCACCCTCACCCATACTCTCAGGCTAACCCTAACCCTGACACTAACCCTAACCCTAACCCTAACCCTCACCTAACCCTAACCCTAAGCCTAACCCTAACCCTAACCCTCACCCTAACCCTAACCCTAACCCTCCCACTCCCCATAACCCTAACCCTAAACCTAAACATAACCCTCACACTAACACTCACCCTAACACTCACACTAACCCTAACCCTCACTCTCACCTTAATCCTCACCCTTACCGTCACCCTCACCCTAACCCTAACCCTAACCCTAAACCTCACCCTAACCCTAACTTTAACCCTCACCCTCACGCTCATCCATGCTCTCAGCCTAACCCTAATCCTAAACATAACCCTCACCCTCACCCTCACCCTCAGCCTAACCCTAACAATAACCCTAACCCTAACCCTAACCCTCACCCTCACCCTAACACTTAGCCTAACCCTCACCCTCACCCACACCCATACCCTGAGCCTAACCCTAACCCTAACCCTAATCTTAACCCTGATTCTCAACCTTACCCATACCCTAAATCTGAACCTAACTCTAACCCTCATGCTCACCGTCACCTTCACTCAAACCCTAAGCCTCAGCCTCATCCGAAACCTCACCCTCTCCATAACCCTCACCCTCACTCTAAACATCACCCTTACCCTAATACTCACTCTAAACCTAACTGTAACCCTAACCCTCACCCTAATCCTCACCTTCACCCTAATCCTCACCCTAACCCTAATCCTTACCTAACCTTAACCCACACCCTCACCCTCAACCTAACCCTCACCCTCACCCTAGCCCTCACCCTAACCCTAACGCTCACCCTCACCCTGACCCTCACCCTCAGCCTATGCCTAATCCTAACCCCAATCCTAACTCTAACCCTCACCCTCACCCTAACCCTAAACCTTACCCTGAACCTCACCCTCACCCTCACCATCACCCTCAGCTTAACCTTAACCCTAACCCTAATACTAACACTAACCCTCACCCTCACCCTCACCCTAAACGTAACCCTAAATCTAACCCTCACCCTCATCCAGACCCTAAACCTAAACCTCAACTTAACCTTCACCCTTACCCTCACCCTAAACCTCACCCTCAGCCTAACCGTAAACCTAACCCTAACCCTAATCCTCACCCTCACCCTCACCCTCAGCCTAACCCTAACAATTACCCTAACCCTAACCCTAACACTCACCCTCACCCTAACACTAACCGTAACACTAACCCTCACCCTCACCCTCACCCATACCCTCAGCCTATGCCTACCCCTACCCCTAACCCTAAACCTCACCCTCAGGCTCACCCTGAGCCTAACCCTTACAATAACCCTAACGCTAACCGTAAGCCTCATCCTCACCCTCACCCTAACCCTAACCCTAACCCTCACCCTAACCCAACCCTAACCCTGACCTTCACCCGCACCCATACCTTCAGCATAACCCTAACCGTAACCGTAATACTAACACAGATCCTCACCCTCATCCTTACCTTAAATCTAACGCTAACACTAAACCTCACCCTCACCCTCACCTTTACCCACATTCTAACCCTCAGCCTCACCCGAAACTTCACCCTCTCCCTAACCCTCAACCTCACTCTAAACATCACCCTAACCCTAACACTCACCATAACCCGAACCCTAACCTTAAACCTCACCCTAAACCACACCCTCACCCTAACTCTCACCCTAATCCTAATCCTTACCTAACCTTAACCTTCAAACTCAACCTCACCTTAACCCTCACCCTAACCCTAGCCTTCACCCTAACCCTAACCCTAACCATCACCCTCACCCTCAACCTCACCCTCAGCCAAACCTAACCCTAACCCTAATCCTAAACCTAAACCTCACCCTCACCCTTACACTAACCCTCACCCTAACCCTAACCCTAAGCCTAACCCTAACCGTAACCCTCACCCTCAACCTCACCCTAACCCTAACCCTAACCCTCACACTCACCCTCAGCCATACCCTCAGCCTAACCCTAATCCTAACCCTCATCTTCATCCTCAACCTCAGCTTAACCCTAACCCTAACCCTAATCCAAAAACTAACCCTCACCCTCACCTTAACCCTATACCTAACCCTAACCCTAACCCTCACCTTCACCTTCACCCTCACCCTAAACCTAACCCTACCCCTCACCTAACCCTACCCCTAACCCTAACCCTGACTGTCAACCTCACCCATACTCTCAGCCTAAACCTAACCCTCACACTAACCCTAACCCTAACCCTAATCCTCACCCTCAGCCACACCCATACCCTCAGCCTTACCCGAATCCTAACCCTAAACCTGACCCTCTCCCTAAACACCAACCACCCTCTAAACATCACCCTAACACTAACACTCACCCTAACCCTAATCCTAACCCTCACCCTAACCCTCAACCTCACCCTAACCCTAACCCTAGCCCTCACCCTAACCCTAACCCTCACTCTACCCCTCACCCTCACCCTCAACGTCACCATCAGCCTAAGCCTAAACTTAACCCTAATCCTAACCCTAAACCTCAAACTCACCCTAACCCTAACCCTAACCCTAAGCCTCATTCTCAACCTCTTCCTCACCCTCATCCTCACCATAATATTAACCCTAACCCTCAACCTAACCCAAACCCTAACCCTATACCTAACCCTCACCCTCACCCTCACCCTAACCCTAACCGTAATCCTCACCATACCCCTAAACCTCACACTAACCCGAACCCTAACCCTCACTGTAAACCTAACCCTCGTCCTAACCCTAAACCTAACCAGAATCCCAACACCAACACTCACCCTCATCCTCACCCTAACCCTAAACGTAACCCTAATCCTAACCTTAAACATCACGCTCACGCTAACCCTAAACCTAACCCTCGACCTAACACTCACGCTACCACTAACCCTCACCCTAACCCTTACCCTCACCCTAACCCTAACCCTAACCCTCACACTAAACCTAACCCTCACCCTAATACTAACCCTACTCCTCACCCTAAGCCTCACCCTAACCCTAACCCTAACCCTCACACTAAACCTAACCCTCACACTAACTCTAACCCTCACCCTAACACTAAACCTCACCCTCATCTTCATCCTCAAATCTAACCCTAACCCTAACCCTAACCATAAACCTAACCCACAAACTAACCCTAACCCTAACCCTCACCCTCATCCTCACCCACACCCTCAGCCTAATCCTAAACCTAACCCTCAACCTCACCCTAACCCTAACACTAACCCTAACCCTAACCCTCACCCTAACACTCACATGAAACCTGAGCCTCACTCTCACCGTAAACCTCACCCTTACCCTCACCCTAACCCTAACCCTCACCCTAACCCTAACCCTAAACCTCACATTCACTCATACCCTCAGCCTTACCCTAAACCTAAACCTAACCCTAACCCTCACCCTCACCCTCACCCTCAGCCTAACCCTAACAATAACCCTAAACCTAACCCTAACTTTCACCCTCACCCTAACCCTAACCCTCACCCTAACCCAACCATAAGCCTCACCCTCACCAGCAACCATACACTCAACCTAACCCTAACACTAACCCTAATCCTAACCCTGATCCACACCCTCACCCTTACCCTAAATCTAACCCTAACCCTAACCCTCACCCTCACCCTCACCCTCACCTTCACCCACACCCTAATACAGCCTAGCCCGAAACCTCACCCTCTCCCTAAACCTCAACCTCACTCTAAACATCACGCTAACCCTAACACTCACCCTAACCCTCACCCTCACCCGAATCCTCACCCTAAATCTAATCCTTACCTAACCTTAACCATCACCCTCAACCTCACCCTAAACCTCACCCTCAGCCTAGCCCTCACCCTAACCCTAACCCTAATCCTAACCCTCACCCTCACCCTCACCCTCAGCCTCACCCTCAGTGTAAGCCTAACACTAACACTAATCCTAACCCTAACACTCACCCTCACCCTACACCTAACCCTAACCCTAACCCTCACCCTCACCCTAACACTAAACCTAACCCTACACCTCACCCTAACCCTAACGCTCATGCTAACCCTAATCCTCACCCTCACCCTCACTCTAATCCTAACCCTAACAATAACCCTAACCCTCACCCTCACCCTAACCCTCACCCTAAAACTTACCATAACACTAAACCTAACCCTCACCCTAACCCTAACCCTCACCCTCACCCTAAACCTCATCCTCACCCTAAAACTAACACTAACCCTAACGCTCACCCTAACCCTCACCCTAACCTTAACCCGAACCCTAACCATCACCCTCACCGTAACCCTAAACCTAAACCTAATCCTCACCCTCACCCTCACCCCCAGCTTAACCCTAACCCTAACCCTAATCGTAATACTAACCCTCACCCTCACCCTAACCCTATACCTAACCTTAATCCAAACCCTCACCCTCAACCTCACCCTAAACCTAACCCTAAAAATAAACCTAACCCTAACCCTACCCCTAACCCTAACCCTACCCCTAACCCTCACCCTGACCCTCACCCTCACTCATACTCTCCGCCTAACCCTATCCCTGACACTAACCCTAACCCGAACCCTAAACCTAACCCTCACCTAACCCTAACCCTAAGCCTAACCCTAACCCTGACCCTCACCGTATCCCTAAACCTTACCCTCACCCTCACCCTCACCCATACTCTCAGTCTAAAACTAACCCTAACCCTAACCCTAACCCTCCCCCTCCCCCTAACCCTAACCCTAAACCTAACCATAACCCTCACACTAACACTCACCCTAACACTCACACTAACCCTAAATCTCACTCTCACCTTAATCCTCACCCTTACCCTCACCCTCACCCTCACCCTAACCCTAACCCTAAACCTCACCCTAACCCTAATTCTAACCCTCACCCTCATGCTCATCCATAACGTCAGCCTAACCGTAACCTTAACCATAACCCTCACCCTCACCCTCAGCCTAACCCTAACAATAACCCTAACCCTAACCCTAACCCTCACCCTCACCCAAACACTTAGCCTAACCCTCACCCTCAATCGCACCCATACCCTGAGGCTAACCCTAACCCTAACCCTAATCCTAACCCCGATTCTCAATCTTACCCTTACCCCAAATCTGACCCTAAATCTAACCCTCACCCTCACCCTCACCTTCACCCAAACCCTAAGCCTCAGCCTCACCCGAAACCTCACCCTCTCCATAACCCTCACCCTCACTCTAAACATCATCCTAACCCTAACACTCACTCTAACCCTAACCGTAACCCTAACCCTCACCCTAATCCTCAACCTCACCCTAATCCTCACCCGAAACCTAATCCTTACCTAACCTTAACCCACACCCTCACCCTCAACCTAACCCTCACCCTCACCCTAGCCCTCACACTAATCCTACCCCTACCCCTAACCCTCACCCTCACCCTCAAACTCACCCTCAGCCTAAGCCTAAGCCTAACCCTAATCCTAACTCTAACCCTCACCCTCACCCTAACCCTAACCCTTACCCTCAACCTCACCCTCACACTCACCATCACCCTCAGCTTAACCCTAACCCTAAACCTAATCCTAACACTAACCCTCACACTCACCCTCACCCTAAACATAACCCTAAATCTAACCCTCAACCTCACCCTGAGCCTAAACCTAAACCACAACCTAACTTTCACCCTTACCCTCACCCTAAACCTCACCCTCAGCCTAAAGCTAAACCTAACCCTAAACCTAACCCTCACCCTCACCCTTACCCTTACCCTCAGCCTAACCCTAACAATTACCCTAACACTAACCCTATCACTCACCCTCACCCTAACACTAACCCTAACCCTAAACCTCACCCTCACCCTCACCCATACCCTCAGCCTACCCCTACCCCTAACCCTAACCCTAAAACTCACCCTCACCCTCACCCTAACCCCAACCCTAACCCTAACCCTAACCCTCACCATAACACTCACCCTAACACTCACACTAAACCTAAACCTCACTCTCACCTAACCCTCACCATAATCCTAACCATAAACCTCACCCTCACCCTCACCCTCAGCCTAACCCAAACAATAACCCTAACCCTAACACTCACCCTCACCTTAACCCTAACCCTAACCCTAACCCTCACCCTTACCGAACCCTATCCCGCACCTTCACCCGCACCCATACCCTCAGCATAACCCTAACCCTAACTGTAATCCGAACCCTGATCCTCACCCTCACCCCTACCCTAAATCTAACCCTTATCCTAACCCTCACCAACACCCTCACCTTCATCCACACCCTAACCCTCAGCCTCACGTGAAACCTCACCCTCTCCCTAACCCTCACCCTCACTCTAAACATCACACTAACCCTAACACTCACCATAACCTTAACACGAACCCTAACACTCACTCTAACCCTCACCCTCAACCTAAACCTCAACCTAACCCTAATCCTTACCTAACCTTAACCCTCAAACTCAACCTCAACCTCAGGCTAACCGTCACCCCCACCCTAGCCCTCACCTCAACCCTAACCATGACCCTCACCCTCACCCTCACCCTCACCCTCAGCCTAAGCCTAACCCTAACCCTAATCCTAAACCTAACCCTTACACTACCCCTACCCCTAACCCTAACCCTAACATTAAGCCTAACCCTTATCCTAACCCTCACCCTAAGCCTAACCGTCACCCTCACCCTAACACTAATCCTAACCCTCACACTCATTCTAACAGTCACCCTAACACTTAACCTCAACCTAACCCTAACCCTAACCCTCACCCTCACACTAACCCTAACCCTCACCCTAACCCTAAACTTCATCCTATGCCTGACTCTCTCCCTAATCCTCACCCTAACCCTAATGCTAACACTTACCTAACCGAAATCCACACCCTCACCCTCAAGCTCACCCTAACCATCAACCTCACATTAGCCCTCACCCTAACCCTAGCCCTAAACCTAACCCTCACCCTCAACCTCACACTCAGCCTAACCCTAATCCTAATACTAACCCAAACCCTAACCATAACCCTAACCCTCACCCTTACCCTAACATTAACCTTAACCCTCATCCTAACCCTCACCCTCACCCTCACCCTAACCCTAACCTTAAACCTCAAACTAACCCTCACCCTATCCCTTAACCTTACCCTCACCCTAACCCTCACACTAACCCTAAACCTCACCCTAACCCTAACCCCAACCCTAAACCTAACCCTCACCCTAACCCTAACCCTAACCCTAAACCTCACCCTAAAAGCCACCCTAACACTAATGCTAACCCTAATCCTTGTGCTAACCCTAACACCCACCCTAAACCTAATTTTCACCCTCACCCTAACCCTCACCCTAACCCTAACCCTAACACTAAGCAAAACCCACATACTAACCCTCACCCTAAACCTATCCCTAACCCTACACCTCACCTTTCCCCTCACCCTAACCCTAATCCTAACACTAACCTCCACCCTCACCATAAACCTCACCCTAAGCCTTAACATCACCCTGACTATCACTCTGTCCCTAACCCTAACCCTAACCCTCACCCTCTTCCTAAACCTCACGGTAACCCTAACCCTAACCCTAACCCTCACCCTAACCCTCAAACTAACACTAACTCTAACACTAACACTAAACCTCACTTTCACCCTCACCCTAACCCTAACCCTCAACCTCACCCTCACCCTAAACCTAACCATAACTCTCACCCTAACCCTAACTCTAACCCTAAACCTAACCCTAACACTCACCCTCACTCTCACCCTAAAACTAAACCTAACCGTCACCAGCACCCTCACCCTAACCCTAACCTTAACCCCCACCCTCACCGTAAACCTACCCCTAAACCTAACCTTTACCCTAACCCTCATCTTCACCCTCCCCCTCACCGTAACCCTACCTCTAACCCTACCCCTCACCCTAACCCTCAACCTAACCCTAACCCTAACCCTAACCCTAACCCTCACCCTAACACTCACCCAAACCTTAATACTCAACCTAACACTAACCCTGACCGACATCCTAAAGCTCAGCCTCACCCAAAACCTCACACTCTCCCTAATCCTCCCCCTCCCCCCTAAACGTCACCCTAAACCTAACACTAACCCTAACTGTATTCATAACCCTAACACTCACCCTAACCCTCACCCTCACCCTAATCCCCATCCTAACCCTAATCCTTATGTAAACTTAACCCTCAACCTCACCCTCACCCTCACCCTAAACCTCACCTTCACCCTAGCCCTCATGCTATCCCTAACCCTAACCCTCACACTCAACATAACCCTCAGTCTAACACTAACCCTAACGATCACCCTCATCCTAACCCTATCCCTCACCCTGACCCTCACCCTAAACCTAACCCTAACCCTCACCCCCACCCTCACCCTCACCCTAACAGTTACCCTAAACCTAACACTTAGCCTAACCCTAACCCTAAACCTAACCCTCACCCTCACCCTCACCCTAATCCTAACCCTAACCCTAACCCTCACCCTCACCCTAACCCTCACTCTTATCCTTACCCTCATCCTAACCCTAAACCTAACCCTCACACTAACTCTAACCCTCAACCTAACGCTAACCCTAACCTGAATCCTAAACCTAACCCTCACCCTCACCTTCACACTCAGCCTAACCCTAACCCTAATCCTAATCCTAACCCTCACCCTCACCCTAAACGTAACCCTCAACCTAAACCTCACCCTCGCCCTAACTCTAACCCTAACCCTAACCCTAACAATAAAGCTAACCCTAACCCTCAACCTAACTCTAAACCTAACTCTAACCCTCACCCTAACCCTAACCCTAACCCTAACCCTCAAGTTAACCCTAACCCTAACCCTCACTCTAACACAAACCCTCACCCTAACCCTCACTGTAAGCCTAAACCTCACACTAACCCTATCCCTTACCAGAATGCTAACGTCAACCCTCACTCTCAGCCTCACCCTCAGCCTAACCCTACGCTTAACCCTAATCCTAACCTTAAACATCACCCTCACCCTAACCCTAAACCTAACCCTAACCCAAACCATCACCCTAACACTCAAGCTACCTGTAACCCTCACTCTCACCCTAACCCTCACCCTAACCCTTACACTCACCCTAATCCTAACCCTAACACTAAACCTAACCCTAACCCTCACACTAAACCTAACCCTCACCCTAATCCTAACCCTAACCCTCACACTAAACGTAACCCTAACACTAACCCTAACCCTAACGCTCACCCTAACCCTCACTCTAACCCGAACCCGAAACCTAAACCTCACCCTCACCTTCACCCTCACCCTAACCCTAACTTCACCCTCACCCTAACCCTAACCTCACCCTCACCCTCACCCATACCCTCAGCCTAATGCTCAACCTCACTCTAATCCTAACCCTCACCCTCACTCTAACCCTAACCCTAACCCTAACCCTCAACCTAACACTCACCGTAACACTCACACTAACCCTAAAACTCACCCTCACCCACACCCTCACCCTCAGCTTAACACTAACGCTAACCCCAATCCTAACACTAACCCTCACCCTCACCTCAACTTAAACCTAACCCTAAGCCTAACAATCACCCTCACCCTAAAACTAACCCTCAACCTAATCTTCACCCTAACCCTCACCCTAAACCTCACCCTCAGCCTAACCCTAACCCTAACACTAACCCTAACCCTCACCCTCACCCTGACCCTCAACCTAAACCTAACAATAACCCTAACCCTAACCCTAACACTCACCCTCACCACAACCCTAACCCTGAACCCTAACCCTAACCCTCACGCTCACCCTCACCCATACCCTCAGCCTAACCTTAACCTTAACCCTAAATCTCACCCTGACCCTAACCCTAACGCTAACCCTAACACTCAACACTCACACAAACCCTAAACCTCACTCTCACCCTAACCCTCACCCTAAACCTAACCCTAAACCTCACCCTCAGCCTAATCCTGACCCTAACCCTAACCCTCACCCTCACCCTCACCCTCAACCTAACCCTAACAATAACCCTAACCCTAACCGTAACCCTCATCCTAACCCTAATCCCAACCGTAAACCTAACCCTCACCTTAACCCAACCCTAAGGCTAACCTTCACCCTCACCCATACCCTCAGCATAACCCTAACACTAACCGTAATCCTAACCCAGTTCCTCACCCACCCTTACCCTAAATCTAACCCTAACAGTAACCCTCACCCTCACCTTCACCCACACCCTAACCCTCAGCCTCACCCGAAACCTCACCCTCACCCTAAAGCTCAACTTCACTCTAAACATCACCCTAAACCTAACACTCACCATAACCCTAACCCTATCTTTAACCCTCACCCTAACCCTCACCCTCACCCTAACTCTCACCCTAAACCTAATCCTTACCGAACCTTAACCCTCAACCTCAAACTCACCCTAACCCTCACCCTCAACCTAGCCCTCACCCTAAACCTAACCCTAACCATCACCCTCACCCTCAGCCTAAGCCTAACCCTAAACCTAACCCTCACCCTAACCCTCACCCTAAGCCTAACCCTAACCCTAACCCTAACCCTCACCCTCAACCTCACCCTAACCCTAACCCTAACCCTAAACCTCACCCTAACCCTAACCATAACCCTCAACCTCACCCTCCACCATAACCTCAGCCTAACCCTAATCTTAACCCTCACCATCACATTCAACCTCAGCTTAACCCTAAACCTAACCCTAATCCTAAAACTAACCCTCACCCTCACCTTAACCCTAAACCTAACCCTAACCGTAACCCTCACCCTCACCCTAAACCTAACGCTAACCCTAACCCTAACCCTCACCTAACCCTAACCCTACCCCTAACCCTGACAGTCAACCTCACCCATATTCTCAGCCTAACCCTAACCCTCACACTAACCCTAACCCTAACCCTAACCTAACCCTCACCCTAACCCGCACTCTCACCCTATCCCTCAACTTAACCCTTACACTCACCCTTACCCTAACCCTAACCCTAAACCTGACCGTAACCCTCACACTAAATCTAAAATTGACCCTTATTCTAACCCTACCAGTCATCCTAACCCTCACCCTAACCCTAAACCTCACCCTCACCCTAAACCTCATCCTCACCCTAACACTAACCCTAACGCTAACGCTCACCCTAACCCTCACCCTAACCCTAACCCGAACACTAAAACTCACCCTCACCCTAACCCTCACTCTCACCCTAACCCTAACCCTAAACCTAACACTCACCCTCACCCCCAGCTTAACCCTAACCCTAACCCTAATCCTAACATGAACCTCACCTAACCCTACACCTAACCCTAATCCTAACCCTCACTCTCACCCTCAACCTAAACCTAACCCTAACAATAACCCTAAAACTAACCCTAATCTTCACCCTACCCCTACACCTACCCCTCACCCTGACCCTCACCCTCACCCATGCTCTCAGCCTAACCCTAACCCTCACACTAACCCTAACCCTAATCCTAACCTAACCCTCACTTAACCCTAACCCTCAGCCTAACCCTAAACCTAACCCTCAACCTATCCATAAACCTAACCCTCACCCTCACCATCAACCATAACCTCAGCCTAACCCTAACCCTAACCCTAACCCTAAACCTCCCCCTACCCCTCCCCCTAACCCTAACCCTAAACCTCAACCTAACACTCACCCTAACCCTAAAACTCACCCTCAACCTCACCCTCACCCTCAGCTTAACCCTAACGCTAACCCAAATCGTAATACTAACACTCACCCTCACCTCAACCTAAACCTAACCCTAACCCTAACCTTAAACCTAACCATAACCCTCACACTAACACTCACCCTAACACTCACACTAAACCTAACCCTCACTTTCACCTTAATCCTCACCCTTACCCTCATCTTACGCCTAACCCTCATCTTCACCCTCACCCTAGCCCTCAGCCTTACCCTAAACCTAACCCTAAAAGTAACCCTAACCCTCACCCTAACCCTAAACCTCAACCTCACCCTAAACCTCACCCTCACTCTAAACATCACCCTAACCCTAACACTCACCCTAAATCTAACCCTAACCCTCACCCTCACCCTCACCCTAACCCTCACCTTAACCCTAATCCTTACCTAACCATAACCCTCAACCTCAACCTCACCCTAACCCTCACCCTCACCATAGCCCTCACCCTAACCCTAACCCTATCCCTAAACATCACCCTCACCCACAACCTCACCCTCAGCCTAAGCCTAACACTAACCCTAATCCTAGCCCTAACACTCACCCTCACCCTAACCCTAAACCTCACACATACCCTAACCTTATGCCTAACCCTAACGCTCACCCTCACCCTCACCCTAACCCTAACCCTAACCCTAACCCTAAACCTCACCCTAACCCTAACCCTAACTCTCACCCTCACCCTCACCCATACCCTCATCTTAACCCTAAACCTAACCCTAATCCTGAAACGATCCCTCACTTTCACCCTGACCCTAAATCTAACCCTAACCCTAATCCCCACCCTCATCTTCACCCTAAACCTAACCCTAACCCTAAACCTAAACCTCACCTAACCCTACCCCTAACCATAACCTTGACCGTCACCCTCACCCATACTCTCAGCCTAACCCTAACCCTCACACTAACCCTAACCCTAACCCTACACTAACCCTCACCCTAACCCTAAACCTAAGCCTCACCCTCAGCCTCACCCATACCATCAGCCTAACCCTAACCCTAACCCTAAAACCAACCCTAACCCTCACCCTCACCGTAACCTTAACCTTAACCCTAACCCTCACCCAAACACTCACCCTACCACTCACACTAACCCTCTCACTCTCACACTAACCCTCATCCTTACCCTCACCCTAACCCTAACCCTCATACCACCCTCACCCTAACCCTAACCCTAAACTTCACACTCACCCTCACCCATACCCTCAGCTTAACACTAACCCAAATCCTAACCCTAACCCTGACCCTCTCCCTAAACCTCAACCTCCCTCTAAACATCACCCTAACCCTAACACTCACCCTAACCCTAACCCTAATCCTCACCCTAACCCTTACCATCACCCTAACCCTAACCCTAGCCCTCAACCTACCCCTAACTCTAACCCGACCCCTGTTCCTCAACCTCAACATCACCATCAGCCTAAGCCTAACCTTAACCCTAATCTTAACCCTAACCCTCACCCTCCCCCTCCCCCTGACCCTAACCCTAAGCCTCATCCTCAACCTCACCCTCACCATAATATTAACCCTAACCCTCACCCTAACCCTAACCCTAACCCTATACCTAACCCTCACCCTCACCCTCACTTTAACCCTAACCGTAAACCTCACCCTAACCCTAAACCTCACCCTAACCCTAACATTAACCCTCACTGTAAACCTAACCCTCACTCTAAACCTAACCCTAACCAGAATCCTAACCCCAACACTCACCCTCACCCTCACCCTAACCCTAAACGTAACCCTAATCCTAACCCTAAACATCACACTCACCCTAACCCTAACCCTAACACTCACCCCAACACTCACGCTACCACTAACCCTCACCTTAACCCTTACCCTCAACCTAACCCTAACCCTGAAGCTAAACCTAACCCTAACCCTCACACTAAACCTAAACCTCACCCCAATCCTAACCCTACCCATCACCCTAAACCTCACCCTAACCCTAACCCTCACACTAAACCTAACCCTCACACTAACCCTAACCACCACCCTAAAACTAAACCTCAACATCACCCTCACCCTAACCCTAACCCTAAACCTAACCCTCACCCTAACCCTAACACCAACCCTCACCCACACCCTCACCCATACCCTCAGCCTAATCCTAAACCTAACCCTCAACATCAACCTCACCCTAACCCTAACCCTAATACTAACCTTGACCCTAACACTCACCCTAACATTCACATGAACCCTAACCCTAACCCTCACCCTAACCCTAACCCTAATCCTCAAACTCACCCATACCCTCAGCCTTACCCTACACTTAACCCTAACCCTCACCCTCACCCTCACCCTCAGCCTAACCCTAACAATAACCCTAAACCTAACCCTAACTTTCACCCTCACCCTCACCCTAACCCTAACCCTCACCCTCACTCTAACCCAACCATAAATCTCACCCTCACCAGCACCCATACTCAACCCTAACAATGACCCTAATCCTAATCCTGATCCTCAACCTCACACTTACACTAAATCTAAGCCTAACCCTAACCCTCACCCTCACCCTCACCCTCACCCTCACCTTCACCCACACCCTAAAACAGCCTAGCCAGAAAGCTAACCCTCTCCGTAACCCTCAACCTCACTCTAAACATCAACCTATCCCTAACACTCACCCTAACCCTAACCCTAACCCTAAGCCTCGCCCTAACCCTAACCCTCACCCTCACCCTAATCCTCACCCTAACCCTAATCTTTACCTAACCTTAACCCTCACCCCCAACCTCACCCGAACCCTCACCCTCACCCTAGCCCTCACCCTAACCCTAACCCTATACTGAACCCTCACAATAACCCTCACCCTCAACCTCACCCTCAGCCTAAGCCTAACACTAACCCTAATCCTAACCCTAACACACACCCTCAACCTAGCCCTAAACCTAACCCTAACCCTCACCCTCACTCTCACCCTCACCCTAACACTAAACCTAACCTTATCCCTCACCCTAACCCTAACCCTCATGCTAAACCTAATCCTCACCCTAACCCTCACACTAATCCTAACCCTAACCATAATCCTAATGCTCACCCTCACCCTAACCCTCACCCTGAACCTTACCTTAAACCTAAACCTAACCCTCACCCTAACCCTAAACCTCACCTTCACCCTAAACCTCATCCTCACCCTAACACTAACCCTAACCCTAACACTCATCTTAACCCTAACCCGAACCCTAACACTCACCCTCACCCTAACCATCACATCACCCTCACCCTAACCCTAACCCTAACCCTAACCCTCACCCTCACCCTCACCCCCATCTTAACCCTAAATGTAACCCTAATCCTAACACTAACCCTCATCCTCACCCTAACCCTACATCTAATCCTAATCCTAACCCTCACCCTCACCCTCACCCTAAACGTAACCCTAAAAATAACCCTAACCCTAACCCTCACCCTAACCCTACCCCTAATCCTCACCCTGACCCTCACCCCACCCATACTCTCAGCCTAACCCTAACCCTGACACTAACCCTAACCCTAACCCTAACCCTAACCCTCACCTAAACCTAACACTAAGCCTAACACTAACACTAACCCTCACCCTAACCCTAACCCTAAGCCTCAACCTAACCTTCACCCATACCCTCAGCCTAACACTAACCCTAACCCTAACCCTAACTCTCCCCCTCCCCCTAACCCTAAACCTAACTATAACCCTCACACTAACAGTCAACTTAACACACTAACCCTAACCCTCACTCTCACCTTAATCCTTACCCTTACCCTCACCCTAACACTAACCCTAACCCTAACCCTAAACCTCACCCTAATCCTAACTCTAACCCTCACCCTCATGCTCATCCATCCCCTCAGCCTAACCCTAACCCTAACCCTCACCCTCACCCTCACTCTCAGCCTAACCCTAACAATAACCCTAACCTTAACCCTAACCCTCACCCTCACCCTAACCCTTAGCCTAACCCTCCCCCTCACCCGCACCCATACCCTGAGCCTATCCCTAACCCTAACCCTAATCCTAACCTTGATTGTCAACCTTACCCTTACCCTATATCTGACTCTAACTCTAACCCTCACCCTCAACCTCACCTTCACTCACACCCTAAGCCTCAGCCTAACCTGAAACCTCACCCTCTCCTTAAACTTCACCCTCACTCTAAACATCACCCTAACCCTAACACTCACTCTATCCCTAACCATAACCCTAACCCTCACCCTAATCCTCAACCTCACCCTAATCCTCACCCGAAACCTAATCCTTACCTAACCTTAACCCACACCCTCACCCTCAACCTAACCCTCACCCTCACCCTAGCCCTCACACTAATCCTACCCCTACCCCTAAACCTCACCCTCACCCTCAACCTCACCCTCAGCCTAAGCCTAACCCTAAGCCTAACTCTAACCCTCACCCTCACCCTAACCCTAACCTTTACCCTGAACCTCACCCTCACCCTCACCATCACCCTCAGCTTAAACCTAACCCTAACCCTAATCCTAACACTAACCCTCACCCTAAATCTAACCCTCACCCTCACCCTGACCCTAAACCTAAACCTCAACCTAACCTTCACCCTTACCCTCACCCTAAACCTCACCCTCAGCCTGACACTAACCCTAACCCTAACCCTCACCCTCAGCCTAAACGTAACAATTACCCTAACCCTAACCCTAACACTCACCCTCACCCTAACACTAACCCTAACCCTAACGCTCACCATCACCCTCACCCATACCCTCAGCCTACCCCTAACCCTAACCCTAACACTAAACCTCACCCTCTCGCTAACCCTAACCCTAACCCTAACACTAACCCTCACCCTAAATCTCATCCTAACACTCACACTAACCCTAAACCTCACTCTCACCCTAACTCTCACCCTAACTCTAAACCTAAACCTCACCCTCAGCCTAACCCTAACCATAACCCTAACCCTAAACCTCACCCTCACCCTCACCCTCAGCCTAACCCTAACAATAACCCTAACCCTAACCCTAACACTCACCCTTACCTTAACCCTAAACCTAACCCTCACCCTAACACAACCCTATCCCTCACCTTCACCCGCACCCATACCCTCAGCATAACCCTAAACCTAACCGTAATCCTAACTCTGATCCTCACCCTCACCCTTACCCTAAATCTTACCCTAATCCTAACCCTCACCCTCACACTCACCTTCAACCACAGCCTAACCCTCAGCCTCACCTGAAACCTCACCCTCTCCCTAACCCTCACCCTCACTCTAAACATCATCCTAATCCTAACACTCACCCTAACCTTAACCCTAACCCTAACACTCACTCTAACCCTCACTCTCACCCTAAACCGAATCCTTACCTAACCTTAACCCTCAACTCAACCTCAGGTTAACCCTCACCCTCACCCTAGCCCTCACCTCAACCCTAACCATCACCCTCACCCTCAGCCTAAGCCTAAGCCTAACCCTAATCCTCACCCTAACCCTTACACTACCCCTACCCCTACCCTTAACCCTAACATTAAACCTAACCCTTATCATAACCCTCAAGCTAACCCTAACCCTAAGCCTAACCCTCACCCTCACCCTATCCTTCACCCTAACCCTTACCCTCAACCTCACCCTAATCCTCACATTAACCCTAACCCTCAAACTAACACTAACCCTAACCCTAACACTCACCCTAACCCTAAACCTAACCCTTACCTAACCGAAACCCTCACCTTCACCCTCACACTCACCCTAACCCTCACCCTCACCCTAGGCCTCACCCTAACCCTAACCCTAATCCTAACCCTCACCATCACCCTCACCCTCAGCCTGACCCTACACTAAGCCTAAACCTAACCCTAACCCTAACCCTCACCCTCACCCTCACCCTCACCCTAACCCTCACACTAATCCTAAACCTCATCCTAACACTAAAGCTAAACCTAAATTCACCCTAACCCTCACCATAAACCTAATGCTAACCCTAAACCTAACCCTCACCCTAACCTTCACCCTAACTCTTACCCTCACCTTAACCCTAAACCTAAACCTAAACCTAACCCTCACACTCAACCTAACCCTCACCCTAATCCTAACCCTAACATTCACCATAACCCTAAACTTACCCTTACTTTAACCCTCACTCTATCACTTACATTAACCTTAAACCTAACCCTAACCCTAATCCTCACCCTATCCCTAACCGTAGCAGTCACCATAACCCTCAACCTAACAGTAACACTCACCCTAACCCTAACTCTCACCCTAACCGGAACCCTAACATTAATCCCAACCCTCACCCTAACCCTCAACCTAACCCTAACCCTAACCCTCACCCTCACCCTAAATTTCACCATTACCCTAAGCCTACCCCTTACCCTAACCCTCACATTAACCTTAACCTCATTCTAACCCTAAACCTAACCCTAACCCTGACCCTTACCCTAATGCTAACCCTAACCCTCACACTCAATGTAACCCTCACCATAACACTAAACCTAACATTCACCCTAACCCCAACCTGAACCCTAAACCTCACCTTAACCCTCACCCTAACCCTAACATTAACCCTAAACCTCACCCTCACCCTAACCCTCACACTAACCCTAACCCTCAAACTATCCTTAACCGTAAACCTCACCCTCACCCTCATGCTCACCCTCACCCTAAAACTAACACTAACCCTAATCCTAACCCGAACCCTCACCCTCAACCTCACCCTAACCCTAACCCTAATCCTCAACTCATTCCTAACACTAACCCTAATCCTCACTCTCACCGTAGCTCTCACCCTAACCCTAACCCTAACCCTCACCCTCACCCTGACCCTAACAATAACCATAAACCTCACCCTCACCCTAACCCTAACCCTAACCCTAATGCTAAACATAACACTCAACCTCACCCTAACACTTACCCTAACCCTAACCTTAATCCTAACCCTAATCCTCATCCTCACTCTGACTCAAAATGTCACCCTTACTCTCACCCTCACCCTAACCTTAACCTGAACCCTATCCCTAACCCTAACCCTAACACTCACCCTCACCCTAGCTCTCACCTTAACCCTAACCCTAACCCTCATCCTCACCTGAACCCTAATGCTACACTTAACCCTCACCGTCACCCTAACCCTCAACCTAACCCTTACCCTCACCCTAACCTTAACCCTCAACCTCACCCTAGCCCTCACCTTATCCCTAACCCACACCCTAAACCTCACCCTAACCCTAACTCTAACCCTAACCTTCAACCTAAACTTCACCCTAACCCTTACCCTAACCCTAACCCTAACACTCACCCTAAATCTTACCCTAACCCTAACCCTAACCCTAAACCTCATCCTCACCCTAACCCTAACCCTAACCCTCACACTAACCCTAAGCCTCACACTAACACTAACCCTACCCCACAGCTTAACACTCATTGTAACCCTAAACCTAACAATAACCCTAACCCTAACCCTAACCCTCAAAATAATGCTAACCATCCACCCTCACACTCACCCTCAACCTCAGCCTAACCCTGACCCTAACCCTAAACCTAACCCTAACCCTCACCCTAACCTTCACTCTAACTCTAAACCAAATCCTAATCCTAAACATTATCTTCACCCTCACGCTAACCCTAACCCTAACGCTAACCGTCAACCTAACCCTAACCCTCACCCTAAACATAACCCTAACCCTCACTCTCACCCTATCATTAGTCTCACCCTAACCCTCATCCTCACCCTAACCCTAACCCTCACCCACACCCTAACCCTCACCCTTACTGTAAATCTAACCCTATCCCTAACCCTAACCCTCACTATAACCCTTACCCTAACCCTAATCCTAACCCTCACCCTAAACCTCACCCTCACCCTCACCTAACCCTAACCCTAACACTCACCCTAACCCTAAACCTCACCCTAACCCTCACGCTAACCTTAACCCTCACTCTCACCCTAACCCTTACCCTCTCCGTAAACCTCACCCTAAACCCCACCCTAACCCTAAGCCCTACCCCAACCCTTACCCTAACCTTCACCATAAACTTCAACCTCACGCTAACCCTTACCCTCACCCTAGCCCTAACCCTAACCCTAACCCTAACCCTCTACCGCACTCTCATACCAACCCTAAACATATCCCTAATCCAAACGCTATACCTCACCCTCTCCCTCACCGTCACCCAAACACTAACCCTAATCCTAACCCTAACCCACTACCTCACCCTCATCTTAAAACTATCCCTATCCCTAAACCTAATCCTAACCCTTACCCTCAAACTCACCCTAACACAAACGCTAACCCTAACCCTCACCCTCATCCTCACTCTCACCCTCACCCTCACCCTCACCCTCACCCTAACACTAACCTAACCTGCAACCTAACCCTAAACCTCACCCTAACCCTAAGGCTAAGCCTCACCCAAACCCTCACCCTAACCCTAACCCTAACCCTAATGCTAAACCTAACCCTCACCCTCACCCTAACCCTTACCCTAACCCAATCCCTAACCCTAATCCTAACCCTAACCATCACCGTCACCTTCACCCTCACTCTGACCCTAAACCTCACCCTTACCCTCACCCTCACCCTAAGCCTAACCCTAATCCTAATCCTCACCCTATTCCTAACCCTAACCATCACCCTCACCCTAGCTTTCACCCTAAACCTAACCCTAAAGCTCACCCTAACTCTAACCCTAATGCTTACCTTAACCCTCACCCTCACCCTAATCCTCACGCTAACCTAACCCTAACCCTAATCCTAACCCTAACACTCACCCTCACCCTCACCGTCACTCTGACCCTAACCCTCAACCTTACCCTCACCCTCACCCTAACCCTAAACCTATCCCTAACCCTACCTCTCAGCCTAACACTCATCTTAACCCTAAACTTAATCCTAACCCTCACCCTAACCCTAAACCTAAACCTAACCCTCAACCTAACCCTAACCATTCCCCTCACCCTCACCCTCACCTTCAGCCCAACCCTGACCCTAATCTTAATCCTAACCCTAACCCTAAACCTAACCTTAATCCTAACCCTCACCCTAAACCTCACCGTAAATCTAACACTCACTCTAACCCGAACCCTAACCCTCACCATAACCCTCACCTTAACCCTACACCCTACCCTAACCCAAACCCTAACAATAACCATAAACCTCACCCTCACCCTAACCCTAACCCTAATCCTAACCCTTAACCTAACCCGCTCCCTAACCGTAACCCTAACCCTAACTCTCACCCTGTCCCTAAACCTCATGCTAACCCTTACCCTCCTCTTAGCCCTCATCCTAACCCTCACCCTAACCCTACCCATAACCCTCACCCAAACCTAACCCTCACCCTAACCCTAACTAAAACCCTTACCCTCACCCTCAGCATAACACTAAGCCTAACCCTAATCCTAACCCTAACCCTCACCCTCAATCTCACCCTAACAATAACCCTAACTCTCACCCTCACCCTCACTCTCAACCTAACACTCACCCTCAGCCTCACCCTAACCCTAACACTAAACCTAACCCTGACCCAAACCCTAACCCTAACCCTAATCCTAACCCTAACCCTCATTCTCACCCTAACCCTCACCTCACCCTAACCCTAAACCTAACCTTAATCCTAACCCTAACCCTCACCCTCACTCTGACACTAACCCTCACCCTTACCCTCCTCTTCACCCTTACCCTAACCATAACCCTAATCCTCACCCTATCCCTAACCCTAACCCTCACCCTCACCTACACCCTAGTTCTCACCATAACCCTAACCCTAACCATCACCCTCACCTTAACCTTAATGTTAACCCTAACACTCACCCTCACCCTAACCCTCACAGTAACCCTTACCCTCACCCTAACCCTAGCCTCAACCTCACCCTAGCCCTCCCCTTATCCCTTACCCACACCCTAACCCTCACCCTAACCATAATCCTAACACTGACCTCACCCTAACCCTCACCCTAACCCTTACCCTAACCCTAACCCTAACCCTAACACTCAACCTAACCCTAACCATCACTCTCAAACTCACCCTCACCCTCAGCCTAACCCTGAACCAAACCCTAATCCTAATCATAACCCTCAGCCTCACCCTCACCCTAACTCTAATCCTAACCCTCACCCTCACCCTAACACTCACCCTCACCCTAGCCCTCACCCTAAACCTAACCCTAACCCTAACCCTCACCCAAATGCTAAACCTGACCCTCACCCTAACCCTCACCGTCACCCTAACCCTCACACTAAACCTAACCCTCAACCTAACACTAACCCTTACCCTCAACCTCATCATCACCCTAAACCTCTCCCTAAACCTAACCCTCGCCCACACCCTAACCCTCACACTCACCCGAACCATCACCCTCACCCTAACCTCACCCTAAACATCACCTTAATCCGAACCCTTACCCTAACCCTAACCCTAACTCTCACCCTAACCCTAACCCTCACCCTATCCCTAAACCTCATCCTAATCCTCACCCTAACCTTAATCCTTACCTAACCGAAACCCTCACCCTCACCTTCATTCTAACTCTAAATCTCAACCTCACTCTCACCCTCAGCCTAGCGCTAACCCTAACCCTAATCCTAAACCTAACCCTCACCCGCATTCTCACTCTAACACTCACCCTCACACTCACCCTAACCCTCACCTTCACCCTAACTCTCACACTAACACTAACCCTAACCCCCACACTAACCCTAAGGCTAACCCTTACCCTCACATTCAACCTAACCTAAACCTAAACCTCACCCTCACCCTAACCCTAACCCTAACCCTAAACCTAATGCTAACCCTAACCCTCACCTCACCCTAACCCTCATCCTCACCCTATCCCTAACTCTAACCCTAATCCTAGCCCTCACCCTTACCCTCATCCTCACCCTCACTCTGACCCTAACCCTCACACTTACATTCACCCTCACCCTAAACCTAACCCTAACCCTAATCCTCACCTTATTCCTAACACTAACCCTAACCCTCACCCTAGTTCTCACCCTAACCCTAACCCTAACCATCACCCTCACCCTAACCCTAATGTTAACCCTAACACTCACCCTTACAATAACCCTCACCCTAACTCTTACCCTCACCCTAACCCTAACTATCAACCTCACCCTAGCCCTCACATTAACCCTTACCAACACCCTAACCCTCACCCTAACCCTAACCCGAACCCTAACACTCACCCTAACCCTTACCCTCACCCTAACTCTAACCCTCAACCTCAACCTAGCCCTCAACTATCCCTTACCCACACCCTAACCCTCACCCTAACCCTTACCCTAACCCTCAACCTAACCCTAACATTCAACCTAACCCTAACCATCACCCTCAAACTCACCCTCACATTCAGCCTAACCCTGACACTAAACCTAATCCTAACCGTAACACTCCCCCTCCCCCTCCACCTAACTCTAACCCTAACCCTCACCCTAACCCTAACACTCTCTCTCACCCTAACCCTCACCCTAAACCTAACCCTAAACCTCACCCGAACCTGGAACCTCACTCTCACCCTAACAATCAGTCTCAACCTCAAGCTCAACCTCACCCTAACACTCATCCTAACCCTAAACATCACCCTCACTCTGATCCTAATCCTGACCTTTACCCTTACCCTCACCTTCACCATAACCCTAACCCTAACCCTAATCCTCACCCTGTCCCTAACCCTAAACATAACCCTCACCCGAACCCTTCCCCTCACCCTAACCCTTCCCCTCACCATACGCCTAACCGTCACCCTCACCTTAGCCCTCACCCTATCTCTTACCCACACCCTAAACTTAACCCTAACCCTAACCCTCACCCTCACCCTAACACTAAACATCACCCTAAACCTTACCCTCACCCTAACCCTAACCCTACCCCTAACCCTAACCCTAACCCTCACAGTAACCCTAACCCTCACCCTAACCCTAATCCTACCCCTCAGCCTAACACTCATCCTAACTCTAAACCTAACCCTAACTCTCACCCTAACAATAACCCTAACCCTAACTCTCACCCTAACCCTATCCCTAAACCTAACACTCACCTGAATCCTCACCCTCACCCAAACCTCACCCTAACCCTTAACCTCAACCTAACCCTAACCCTAACCCTAATCCTCACACTAATCCTAACCCTAACCCTAACCCTAACGCTAACCCTAATCCTAATACTAACCCTCACCATCAACCTAACCATCAACCTAACCCTAACCCTCACCCTAACTCTAACCCTAACCATCACCATAATCCTTACCCTAAACCTAACCCTATCCCTAACACTAACCCTAACCCTCAGCCTCACCCTAGCCCTCACCCTCACCTTAACCCTAATCCTAACCAACACCCTCCCCAACCCTCAACCTAACTCTAACCCTCTCCCTAACCCTAACCTTAACTCTCACACTAAACCTGACCCTCACCCTAATCCTAACCCTCATTCTAACCTTAACCCTAAAACTCAACCTCACCCTAACCCTAAACCTAACGCTAACCCTAACCTTCACCCTAACCCTCACACTAACCCTAAGGCTAGACCTAACACTCACTCTCACCCTAACTCTCACCCTAAACCTTAACCTCAACCTAACCCTAACCCTAACACTCACACTAAAATCAAACCCTCACCCTAAAACTCACCCTCACCCTAAACCTTAACCTCAACCTAACCCTAACCCTAACACTCACACTAAAATCAAACCCTCACCCTAAAACTCACCCTCACCCTAAACCTAACCCTAAACCTAACCCTCACCCTAACCGTCACTCTAACCCTAATGCTAATCCTAACCATCACCCTACCCCTCACCCTAACCCTAACACTCACACTAACCCTAACCCTAAACCTCACCCTAACCCTAACCCTCACACTAACCCTAAACCTCAACCTAACACTAACCCTATCCCTAACCCTACCAGTCATCATAACCCTAACCCTAAGCCTAACCCTCACCCTAATGTTAACCATAACCCTAACCCTCACCCTCACCCTAACCCTCACCGTCATCCTAACCCTCACATTAACCCTAATCCTCACCCTCACACTAACCCTAACCCTTACCCTCACCCTCACCCTAACCCTCACACTAACCCTAACCCTAACCCTCACACTGAACCTGACCCTCACCCTAACCTTAACCCTTATTCTAACCCTAACCCTAACCCTAACCCATACCCTCACCCTAACCCTAACCCTTACCCTAACCCTAGCAGTCACCCTAAACCTCACACTAACCCTAAGGCTAACCTTAACCCTCACTCTCACCGTAACCCTCACCCTAACACTTAACCCAAAATAATCCTAACCCTAAACCTAACCCTCACACTAAAATAAAACCCTTACCCTAAACCTTACCCTCACCCTATAGCTAACCATAACCATAACCCTCACCATAACAGTCACCCTAACCTTCATCCTAACCCTAAACCTAACCCTAACCCTCACTCTCAGCCTAAACCTAACCCTAACCCTAATCCTAACCCTAACCCTCTTCCACTCCCTCATCCTAACCTTGACCTAACCCTAATCAAAACCCTACCCATCACCCTCACTCTCACCCTAACCCTAAACCTAAGCCTAACCCTAACCCTAACCCTAACCCTAAACCTAAAGCTATCCCTCAACCTCACACTAACCCTAACTCTTACCCTCACCCTAACCCTCACTCTAACGCTCATCCTAACACTCACTTTACCCCTAACTCTCACTCTCACCCTAACCCTCACACTAACTCTAAACCTAACTCAAACCCTCAACCTCACCCTTGCTCTCACAATAAACCTCACCCTCAGCATAATCCTAACCCTAACCCTAATCCTAACTCTAACCCTCACCCTATCCTAACCCTAACCCTAACACTCAAGCTCACCCTCAACCTCACAATCACTCTCACACTAACCCTCATCCTCAGCCTCACCCTAACCCTAAGACTAACCCTAACCCTAAGCCTCATCCTAACCCTAAGACTAACCCTCACCCTCACCCTCAACCTCAACCTAAACCTAAACCAAACCCTCACCCAAACCCTAACTCTAACCCTAAGGCTAATCCTAACCCTCACCCTCAACCTAACCCTCACCCTAACCCTAACCCTATCCCTAATCCTAACCCTAACCCTCACCCTCACCAACACCCTCACTCTCACCCTAACACTCACCCTCAACCTCACCCTAAACCTAACACTAACCCTAACCGTAAGCCTAACTCTAATCCTCACCCTATCCCTAAACTAAAACCTAACCCTCAACCTCACCCTAGCTCTCACTCTAGCCCTAACCCTAACCCTCAACCTCACCCTAACCCTAATGTTAACCCTAATCCTCACCCTCACCCTAAAGCTCACCCTAACCCTTACCCTCACCCTAACCCTAAAGCTCAACCCCACCTTAGCACTCACCTGATCTCTTACCCACACCCTAACCCTCACTCTCACCCTAACCCTAACCCTAACCCTGACCCTAACCGTCACAACTAACCCTTACCCTAAACCTAACACTAACACTCAACCTAACCCTTACCATAACCCTAACCCTAACCCTCAGCTTCACTCTAACGCTCACCCTAACCCTTACCCTCACACTAACCCTAACCCTAACTGTAACCCTCACACTAATCCTAAACCTAAACCTAAAAAGAACACTCAACCTAACCCTAACCATCACCCTCAACTTCACCCTCAACCTCAACCTAAACCAGACCCTAACCCTAACCGTAACCCTCACCCTTACTCTCACCCTCACCCTAACCCTAACCCTAACCCTTCCCCTCACCCTACACCTCACCTTAACCCTCATCCTAACACTCACTTTAACCCTAACCCTCACTCTCACCCTAACGCTCACCCTAAACCTTACCCTCACCCTAACTCTAACCCTAGCCCAAACCCTCACCCCCACCCTAGCTCTCACCCTAAACCTCACCTTCAGCCTAACACTAAACCGTACCCTAATCCTAACCCTAACCCTCAACCTCAACCTCACCCTTACACTAACCCTAACCCTAACCCTCAGCCTCACCCTCACCTCACCCTCAGCCTAACCCTAACCCTAACTCTAATCCTAACCCTAACCCTCACCCTCACCCTAACCCTCACCCTCCGCCTAAACCTAACCCTCACCATAAACTTAACCCTAACCCTCGCCCTCACTCTCACCCTAAACCTAACACTAACCCAAACACACCCTCACCCTCAACCTCACCCTCACCCTAACCCTAACAATATCCCTAACCCTAAACCTAACGCTAACTCTAACCCTCATCCTAACCATAACCCTTACCCTCACCCTAGTCCTTACACTCACCCTAACACTCACCCTAACCCTAACCCTAATCCTCACACTAACCCTAACCCTAACCCTATCCCTAAACCTCACCCTTACAATCACCCTAACCCTGACCCTTACCCTAACCCTCACCCTAACACTAACCATAACCCTAAACCTCACCCTCACTCTAACCCTCAACGTCACATTAACCCTCACACTAACACTAACACTCACCCTCAAACTAACCGTAACCCTTACCCTCACCCTCACCCTAACCCTCATCGTCACCCTAAACCTCACCATAACCATAACCCTCACCCACACCATAAGCTTCACACTAACCCGAGCCGTCAACTTCACCCTAACCTCACCCTCACCTAAACCATCACCTTAAGCCTAATCTTCACCCTAACCCTAACCGTAACGCTCACCCTAACCCTAAATCTCACCCTCACCCTAACCCTCATCCTAATCCTCAACCTAAGCCTAATCCTTACCTAACTGAAACCCTCACCCTCAACCTCACCCTAACCCTAACCCTCACCCTCAACCTCACCCTCAGCCTAACACTAACCCTAACCCTAATCCTTACCCTAATGCTCACCCTCACCCAAACCCTCAACCTAACCCTTACCCTCACCCTAACCCTAACCCTAACTCTCACCCTAATCCTTACCCTAAACTTAACCTTATCCCTAACCCTAACCCCAACCCTTACCCTCACCCTAGCCCTCACTCTAAACCTAACCCTAATCCTAGCCCTAACCCTCTCCCTCTTCCTCATCCTGACCCTAACCCTAACGCTTATCAAAACCCTAACCATCACCCTCACACTCACCCTAACCCTAACAATAATCCTAACCCTAACCTTAACCCTAACCCTCACCCTTGTCCTCACCCTCACCCTAAACCTAACCCTAATCCCAACCCTCATCCTAACCCTAAAGCTATCCCTCAAACTCACCCTAATCCTAACCCTTACCCTCACCCTAACCCTCACCCTAACCCTCATCCTAACACTCAGTTTAAACCTAACCCTCATTCTCACCCTAACCCTCACCCTAACACTTACTCTCACCCTAACCCTAACACTCACCCAAAACCTCACCCTGACCCTAGCTCTCACCCAAACCCTCACCCTCAGCCTAACACTAAACCTAACCCTAATCTTAACCCTAACCCTCACCCTCAAACTCACCCTAATCCCAACCCTTACCCTACCCTGAACCTAACCCTCACACTAAACCTAACCTTCACCCTAACCCTAACCCTAACACTCACCATAACCCTAAACCCAACCCTCATTCTCACCCTAACCCTAACCCTAACCCTACCCCTAACCCTCACCCTAACACTCACGCTAACCCTAACCCTCACTCTCACACTAACCCTCACGCTAACCCTTACCCTCACCCTAACCCTAACCCTAACCCTAACCCTCACACTAAACACAACCCTCACCTTCACTTTAACCCTAACCCTCACCCTCAACCTAACCCTCACCTTAACCCTCACCCTTACCCTAACCCTAACCCTAACACTCACCCTAACCCTAACCCTCACTCTAACCCTAACCCTCACCATCACCCTAACCCTAAATCTAAACCTCACCCTAACCCTAACCCTAAACCTCACCCTCAGCCCAACCCTAACCCTAACTCTAATCCTAACCCTAACCCTGACCCTCACCCTATCCCTAACCCTAACGGTAACACTCACCCTTACCCTCACAATAACACTTACGCTCACCCTAACCGTAAATCTAACCCTAATTCTCAACCTCACCCTAACCCTCACCCTAACCGTAACTCTAAACGTAACCCTAAACCTAACCCTAACCCCTACCCTAAACCTAACCCTAACCCAAATTCTCACCCTACCCCTCACACTAACAATAAACCCTACCCCAACACTGACCCTAACCATCACCATAAATCTCACCCTCACCCTAACCCTAACCCTAAAACTCAACCTAACCCTCACCCTAACCCTAACGCAAACCCTAACTCTCACCCTCTCCATAAACCTCATGCTAACCCTTACCCTCACCCTAGCCCTTATCCTATCCCTAACCCTAACCCTAACACTCAACTTCATCCTCAGCCTAACCCTAACCATAACCCTAATCCTATCCCTAACCCTCTACCTCACTCTCATCCTAACCCTAACCCTAACCCTAATCCTAACCCTAAACCTCACCCTCTCCCTCACCCTCACCCTAACCCTAAACCTAATCCTAAACCTAACCCTCTCCCTCACCCTCATCCTAACCCAAACCCTAACCCTAATCGAAACCCTAACCCTCACCCTCAATCTCACCCTAACTCCAACGGTAACCCTAACCCTCACCCTCACATTCACTCTCACCCTAACTCTCACCTAACCTGCTGCCTAAACCTAACTCTAACGCTAACCCTCTACCAAACCCTAACCCTCAGCCTAATCCTAGGGATAACCCTCACCCTCAACCTCAACCTAAACCTAACTCTAACCCTCACCCTCACCCTAACCCTAACCCTGATGGTAACCCTACCAATCACCCTCACCCTAAACCTTACCCTAAACCTAACACTAACCCTACTCCTAACCCTGACACTCACCCTCACGCTCACCCTCACTCTGACCCTAAACCTCACCCTTACCCTCACCCTCACTGTAATCCTAACCATAACCCTAATCCTCACCTTATATCTAACCCTAACCCTAATCCTCACCCACACCCTAGCTCTCGCCCTAACCCTAACCCTAAACCTCTCCCTCATCCTAACCCTAATGCTAACCCTAATCCTAACCCTCACCCTCACCCTTACCCTCACTCTGACCCTAACCCTCACCCTTACCCTCACCCTCACCCTAACCCTAACCCTAACACTAATCCTCACCCTATCCCTAACCGTAACCATAAACCACACCCTCACCCTTACCCTCACCCTAACCCTTACCCTCACCTTACCCCTAACACTCACCCTCACACTAGCCCTCAACCCTATTCCTTACCCACACCCTAAGACTCACCGTAACCCTCACCCTCACCCTCACCCAAATCATTACTCTAACCCTGACCCTAACACTCACCCTAACCCTTAACCTAACCCTAACCCTCACCCTTAGCCTCAAACTAACCATCACCCTAATACTTACCCTCACCCTAACCCTAAACCTATTACTAACCCTCACACTAACCCTAACCCTCACGCTAACCCTAACACTACCCCTCAGCCTAACACTCATCCAAAACCTAAACCTAACCCTAAACCTCACCCTAACCATAACCCTAACCATAACCCTCACCCTAACCCTAACCTTCACCCTAACCCTAACTCTCATCCTAATCCTCACCCTAAGCCTAATCCTTACCTAACTGAAACCCTCACCCTCACCCTAAACCTAAACCTTACCCTCACCCTAACCTTAACCCTAACCCTCACCCTAATCCTTACCTAAACCTAACCCTATCCCTAACACTAACCGTAACCCTCACCCACACCCTAACCCTCACGATAACCCTAACCATAATCCTAACCCTCACCCTCCGCTCACCCTCACCCTAACTCTAACCCTCTCCCTAACCCTAAACCTAAACCTCACACTAAACCTAACCCTCACCCTAACCCTAACCCTCACCGTCTCCCTAAAACTAACCCTAACCCTAAACCTCCACCAAACCCTCACCCTAAACCTAACCCTAAATCTCACACCAACCCTGACCCTCACCATAACCCTAACCCTAGCCCTAACCCTCACCCTAACCCTAAAGCTATCCCTCAACCTCACGCTAACTCTAACCCTTACCCTAACCCTAACCCTCACCCTAACCCTCATCCTAACCTTAACCATAACCCTAACCTTCACTCTCAGCCTAACCCTAATCCTAATCCTAATCCTAGCCCTAAACCTCTCCCTCTCCCTCATCCTAACCCTAACCCTAACCCTAATCAAAACACTAATCATCACCCTCACCATAACCCTAACCCTAACCCTAACAATAAGCCTAACCTTAAACCTAAACCTAAGTCTCACGCTTACCCTCACCCTCACCATAGCACTAACCCTAACCCTCACCGTCACCCTCACCCTCACTCTGAATCTAAACGTCACCCTTACCCTCACTCTCACCCTAACCCTAACCCTAACCCTAATCCTCACCCTATTCCTAACCCTAACCCTAACCCTCACCCTCACCCTAGCTCTCACATTAACCCTAAACTTAACCCTCACCTTCACCCTAACCCTAATGCTAAACTTAACCCTCACCCTCACCCTAACCCTCACCATAACCCTAACCCTAACCCTAATCCTAACCCTAACCCTCACCCTCACCATCACCCTCACTCTGACCCTAACCCTCAACCTTACCCTCACCCTCATCCTAACCCTAACCCTAACCCTAATCCTCACCCTATCCCTAACGCTAACCCTCAACCTCACCCTAAACCTCACCCTAACCATTTCCCTCACGGTAACCCTAAACCCCTCCCTCACCCTAGCCCTCACCCTATCCCTTACCCACACCTTAACCCTAACCATAACCCTAAAACTCACCCTAAACCTCACCCTAACCCTTACCATAACCATAACCCTAACACTCACCTAACTCTTTCCCTAACCTAAACTTAACCCTCATCCTAACCCAAACCCTAACCCTAACCCTCACCTTAACCCTAACCATCACCCTCACCCTCAACCTCACCCTCACACTAACCCTAACGCTCACATTCAAGCTAACAGTAACCCTTACCCTCACCCTCAAACTAACCCTCATAGTCACCCTAAACCTCACCCCAAGCCTAATCCTCACCCATACCCTAACCCTCAAACTCACCCGAGCCAACTTCCTCACCCTAGCCCTCATATTCACACTAAACCTCCCTAATCCCTCACCCTCACCCTCACCTTCACTCTCACCCTAACCCTCACCCTAACCTCACCCTGACCCTAACACTAACCCTAATCCTTACCCTAACCATAACCCTCACCCTAACCCTAACCCTCACCCTCACCCTAAACCTAACCCTCAACCTCATCCTAATCCTCACCATAACCCTAATCCTTACCTAACCGAAACCCTCACCATCACCATCACCCTCACCCTCACTCTCACCCTAACCCTCACCCTCACCATCACCCTCAACCTAACCCTAACACTAACCCTAATCCTATCCCTAACTCTCACCCTCACCCTAAACCTCTCCCTAACCCTTAAACTCACCCTAACAATAACCCTCATCCTAATCCTTACCCTAAACCTAACCCTAACCCTCACCCTAATACTAACTCTAAACCTCACCCTCACTCTAGCCCTGACCCTAACCCTAACCCTAACCCTCACCCTAACCATAACATTAAACCTAACCTTCACACTAAACCTAATCCTCACCATAACCCTAACCCTCATTCTAACCCTAAACCTAACCCTCAACCTCACCCTAACCCTAACCCTACCGCTAACCCTCACTCTCACACTAAACCTAAGGCTAACCCTCACCCTCACTTTAACCCTAACTCTCTCCCTAACCCTTACCCTCAAACTAAACCTAACCCTACCCCTAAACCTCACAATAAACCTAACCCTCACCCTAACCCTCACCTTAACCCTAATGCTAACCCTAACCCTCACCCTCACCCTAACCCTCACCCTAAACCTTAAGCTCACCCTAAACCTAAACCTAACCCTAATCCTCTTCCTCACCCTAACCCTCACAGTAACAGTGACTCTAACCCTTACCCTAACTCAACCCTAACCCTAACCCTAAAACTAACCCTACCCCTCACCCTAACGCTAACACTAACTCTAACCCCCACCCTCACCCTAACACTTACCCTCACCCTAAACCTCACCCTAACCCCTACCCTAACCCTAACCCTAACATTTACCCTAACCATCACCCTCACACTAACCCTAACCCTAAACCTCCATCAAACCCTCACCATCACACGAACCCTAATCCAAACTCTCACTCTCAACCTAACCCTCACCCTCACCCTTACCCTCACCATAACCCTAAACCTAACCCTAACCCTCACACTAACCCTAACCCTCGCCCTAACCCTAACCCTCACCCTCACTCTCAGCCTAATCCTAACCCTAACCCTAATCCTAACCCTAACCCTCTCCCTCATCCTAAACCTAACCCTAACCCTAATAAAAACCCTAATTATCACCCTCAACCTTACCCTAACCCTAACCCTAATCCTAACAATAACCCTCACAATAACTCTAAACCTAACCCTCAACCTCACTCTAACCCTTACCCTTAGCCTAACGCTAACCCTCACCCTAACCCTCAACCTAACACTCACTTTAACTCTATCCCTCACTCTCACCCTAAACCTCACACTAACACTTACCCCCATCCGAACCCTAACCCTAACCCTCACCCTCACCCTAGCTACCACCCTAACTGTAATCCTAACCTTAACCCTCACCTGAATTCTAACCCTCACCCTCACCATAACCCTCACCCAAACCCTAAACCTAACCCTCACTCTAATCCTCACCCTAACCCTAATCGTAACACCAACCCTCAAGCGAAACTTCACCCTAACGCTAACACTGTCCCCAACCCTCACCCTCACCCTAAGCCGCACCCTAACCCTTACACTCACCCCCACTCTACCCCTCACACCAACCCTAACCCTCTCCCTAACCCTAACAGTAACCCTCATCCTCACCTTCACCCTCACCCTCATCCTAACACTAACCCTAACACTAAACCTCATCCTCAACCTCACCCTAATCCTAACCCTAACCCTAACCCTCACCCTCACCCTCACCCTCACCCTCACGCTCACCCTAAGCCTCACCCTCACCCTAATCCTAATCCTAACACTAACCTAACCCTCAGCCTAACCCTAACCCTCAGGCTAACCCTAAGGTTATCCCTCACCCTCATCGTCAAACTAAATCTAACCCTAACCCTAACCCTAACCCTAAACCTAATGCTAACCCTAACACTCACCCTCTCCCTAAACCTGACCGTAACCTAACCCTAATCCTAACAACCCTCACCCTTACCCTCACCCTCACTCTGACCCTAACCCTCACGCTTACCCTCACCCTCAACCTAACCCAAACCCTAATCCTCACCCTATCCCTAACTCAAACCTTAACACTCACCTTCACCCTAGCTCTCATCCTAACCCTAATCCTAACCCTCATCCTCACCTTAACCCTAATGCTAACCTTATCCCTAACCCACACCCTAACCCTCACCCTAACCCTAACCCTAATCCTAACCCTCACCCTAAACTTCACCATAATACTTACCCTAACCCTAACCCTAACACTCACCCTAAATCTTACCCTAACCCTAACCCTAACCATAAACCTTACCCTCATCCTAACCCTAACCCTAACCCTAACCTCACACTAACCCTAACCCTCACACTAACACTAAGCCTACCCCACAGCTTAACACTCATTTTAACCCTAAATCTAACAATAACCCTCACCCTAACCCTAACCGTAACCCTCAAACTAATCCTAACCCTCACTCTCACCCTCAACCTCAACCTCAGCCGAACCCTGACACTAACCCTAATCCTAACCCTAACCCTCACCTCACCCTAACCTTCACACTAACTCTAACCCTAACCCTAACCCTAATCCTAACCCTCACCTTCACCCTCACCCTAAACCTAACCCTAACCCTAAACCTCACCCTAACACTAAACCTCACCCTAACCCTCACCCTCACCCTAACCTTAATCCTAACCCTCACCCTAACCCTAACCCTCACCCTAAGCCTAACTCTCACCCTAACCGTAACTCTAACCCCAACCCTAAAACTCACCCTACCACTCTCCCTAAAACTAAACCTAACCCCCATCCACACCTTAACCCTCACCCTAACCCTTACGCTCACCCTAACACTCACACTAACCCCTACCCTAACCCTAATTCTCACCCTAAACCTCACCCTCACCCTCACCCTAACCCTAACTCTATACTTCAACCTAACACACACCGTAACCCTAACCCTAACCCTAACTCTAACCCTCACCCTCACTCTAACCCTTACCCTCACTCTAACCCTTACCCTCAAACTCAACCTAACACTCACACTAACTCTGACCCTCACCCTAACCCTCACCCTCACCGTCACCTAACCCTAACCCTAACACTCACCCTAACCCTAACCCTAACCCTCATTCTCACCCTAACCCTAACTCTAACCTTACCCCTAAAACTCACCCTAAACCTCACCCTAACATTAACGCTAACCCTAACCCTCACTCTCACCCTAACCCTCACCCTAAACCTTACCCTCACTCTAACCCTCACCCTACCCCTCACCCTAACCCTAAGCCCTGCCCCAACCCTAACCCTAAACTTCACCATAAACCTCACCCTCACCCTCACCCTAACCCTAACCCTAACTCGCACCCTCTCCCTAAACCTCATGCTAACCCTTACCCTCACCCTAGCCCCCATCCTAAGCCTAACCCTAACCTTAACCCTCAACCTCACCCTCAGCCTAACGCTAACCCTAACGCTAATCCTAAATCTAACCCTCCACCTCACTCTCATATTAACCCTAAACATAACCCTAATCCAAACCCTAAACCTCACCCTATCCCTCATGGTCTCCCAAACCCTAACCCTAATCCTAACCCTAACCCTCTCCCTCACCCTCATCCTAACCCTAACCCTAACACTAATCCAAACCCTAAACCTCACCCTCACCCTTACTCTAACCCTATCCCTATCCCTAACAATAAACTTAACACAAACCGTAACCCTAACCCCCACACTTAACCTCACCCTCACCCTAACCGTAACCCTAAACATAGTCATCACCCTAACTCTAACCCCAACCCTCAATCTCACACTAAACCTAACCCTTACCCTAACCTAAACCCTCACCCTAACCCTCACCCTAATCATTACCCTCCCCCTCACTCTAACCGTAACACTAACCCTAACCCTTACAATCACAGTACCCCTAACCCTCACCCTCGCCGTCACACTAACCTAAGCCTAATCCTAATCCAAACCCTAACCCTCACCCTCACCCTCACCATCACTCTGACCCTAACCCTCAACCTTACCCTCACCCTCACCCTAACCCTAACCCTAATCCTCACCCTATCCCTAACCCTTAACCTAACCCTCACCCTCACCCTTACCCTCATCCTAACCCTTACCCTCACACTACCCCTACCCCTCACCCTCACCGTAGCCATCACCCTCTCCCTTACCCTCACACTAACCCTCACCCTAACCCTAACCCTCACCCTCACCTTAACCCTCACCCTAATCCTTACCCTAACCCTAACCCTAACACTCACCCTAATCCTTACCCTAACCCTAACACTAAACCTCACCATCACCCTAACCATCATGCTAACCTTACGCTCACCCTAAACGTAACCCTAACCCTAACCCGCACACTAAACCTAACCCTCACCCTAATCCTACCCCTATCTCTCAGCCTAACACTCATCCTAACCCTAAGCCTAATCCTAACCCTCACCGTAACCCTAAACTAACCCTAAACCTCAACCTAAACCTAACCATCACCCTCACCCTCACCCTCAACTTCAGCCTAACCCTGACCCTAACCCTAATCCTAACCGTAACCCGAACCCTAACCCTAACCTTAATCCTAAACCTCACCCTAACCCAAACCCTCACCCTAACCCTAACCCTCACCATATCCCTCACCCTAACCCTAAACCGTACTCTAACCCTAACCCTAACAATCACCATAAACCTCAACCTCACCCTAACCCTAACCCTAACCCTAAGGATAACACTAACCCTCACTTTCAGCCTAAGCCTCACCCTCACCCTCACCCTCAACCTAACCCTAAACCTAACCATAAACCTAACCCTAACCCTAACTCTAACCCTCACCCTAACCCTAACCCTAACCCTCACCCTAACCCTAACCTTAAGCCTCACCCTCACCCTAACCCTAAGCTTCACCATAACCCTAACATTCACTCTCACCCCAACACTAAGATAACACTTGCCCTCACATTAACCCTAATCCTTACCCTAAACCTAATCCTCACAGTAACAATAACCCTCACCCTAACCCTTACCCTCAACCTAACCCTAACCCTAACCCTTACCCTCACCCTATATCTAACCCTAACCCCAACCATAACCCTCATCATAACCCTCACACTAACCATAAGGCTAACCCTAACTCTCAACCTCACCCTAAACCTCACCCTAACCCTTACCCTAACCCTAATCCTAACCCTTACCATAACCCTCACACTAAACTTAACCCTCACCCTAACCCTAATCCTAATGCTCACCCTCACCCTAACCCTAATCCTCACCCTAACCATAACCCTCACCCTCACCCTAATCCTCACCCTAACCCTCACCCTAACTAACGCTAACCCTCACCCTAAACCTAACCCAAACTCTCATCCTAACCCTCATCCTAACCCTAACCCTAACACGCAACCTAACCCTAACCCTAACCCTCACCCGCACCGTAACCTTCACCGTCACTCCAACCCTCATCCTAAACCCAACCCTCACCCACACCCTAAACCTTATTCTCACCCTCAACCACACCCTCACCCTAACCCTAAGCCTAACCCTCACCCTAACAAAAAACCTCAACATCACCTTCACCCTCACCCTCAGCCTAACCCTAAATCTAATCCTAATCCTAATCCTAAACCTAACCCTGACCCTAAGCCTCACCCTAATCTTACCCTAAACCTAACCCTCACCCCCAACCTCAACCTCAGCCTAACCGTAAACCTAACCCTAATCCTAACACTAACCCTCACCGTAACCCTCACCCTAATCCTAAACCTAACCCTAACACTAAACATCACCCTAACCCTAACCCTCAACCTAACCCTAACCCTAACCCGCACCCTAAACCTCAACCTTACCCACACCTTCACCCTAAGCCTAACCCTAACCCTAATCCTAAACCTAATGCTCTCCCTCACCCTCAACCTAACCCTATCCCTAACCTAACCCTACGCCTCACCCTCAACCTCACCCTAAAGCTAACCCTAACCCTAACCCTCACCCTAGCCCTAACTCTCACCCTCACCCTAAACCTAACCCTAGCCCTCACCCTAGCCTTAACCCTTACCCTCACCCTAAGTCTCACCCTACACCCTACCCTAACCCTAACCCTAAACCTCACCCTAACCCTCACAGTCACCCTAACCCTAAACCTCCAACAAAACCTTACCCTAACCCTAACCCTAACCCTAAATCTCCCTCTCACCCTAACCCTCACCCTTAGCCTTATCCTCACCCTAAGCCTAACCCTAACCCTAACCATAACCCTCACACTAACCCTTATCCTCACCATAACCCTAAACCTACCCGTCACCCTAAACCTCATCCTAACCCTAACCCTAACCCTAACCCTCACTCTCAGCCGAACGCTAACCGTAACCTTAAACCTAACCCAAACCCTCTCCCACTCTCTGATTCTAATCCTAACCTAACCCTAATCAAAACCCTAACCATCACCCTCACCCTCACCCTCACACTAATCCTAACCCTAAAAATAAACCTAACCCTAGCCCTAACACAAAAACTCACCCTAACCCTAACCCTAACCCTAACCCTAATCCTCACCCTAACCCTAAACTTAACCCTAACCCTCACCCTCACCCTAGCTCTCACCCTAGACCTAACCCTAACCCTCACCCTCACCCTAACCCTAATGTTAACCCTAACCCTCACCCTAACTATAACCCTCACCCTAACCCTAACCCTCACCCTCACCCTAACCCTCACCCTAACCCTTACCCTCACCCAAACACTGACACTCAACCTCACCCTAGCCCTCAACTTATCCCTTACCACACCCTAACCCTCACCCTAACCCTAACCCTAACCCTCACCCTAACCATCACCGTAAACCTTACCCTAACCCTAACCCTAACACTCACCCTAACCCTTACCATAACCCTAACCCTAACCCTAACCCTCACCCTCACCCTAACACTCACCCTAAAGCTTACCCTCAAAATAACCCTATACCTAACCCTAACCCTCACACTAAACCTAACCCTATCCCTCAGCCTAACACTCATTCTAAACCTAAACCTAACAATAACCCTCACCCTAACCCTAACCCTAATCCTAAACCTAACAATCAACCTAACCCTAACCATCACCCTCAACCTCACTCTCACCCTCAGCCGAAACCTGCTCCTAACCCTAAACCTAACCGTAACCCTCAGCCTAACTCTAACCCTAATCCTCACCCTAACCCTAACACTCACCCTCACCCTAACCCTCAACCTAAACCTAATCCTAACCCTAACCCTCACCCTAACACTAACCCTAACCCTCACGGTCAATCTAACCCTCGACGTCACCCTAACCCTCACACTAACCCTAACCCTCACCCTAACCCTCACCCTTACCCTTACCCTCACCCTAACCCTCATCATCACCCTAAACCTCACCCTAACCCTAACCCTCGCCCACACCCTAACCCTCACACTACCCGAACCGTCACTCTCACCCTAACCTCACCCTCACCCTAAACATCACCTTAAACCCAACCTTCACCCTAACCCTAACCATAACCCTCACCCGAACCCTAACCCTCACCCTAACCCTAACCCTCATCCTAATCTTTACCCTAAAAGTAATCCTTACCTAACTGAATCCCTCACCCTAACCCTCACCCTCACCCTCACCCTCAGCCTAACTCTAATCCTAACCCTATCCATCACCCTCACCCTAACCCTCACCTAACCCATACCCTTACCCTAATCCTAACACTAATCCTTACCCTAAACCTAACTCTAACCTTCTCCCTAACCCTAACCCTAACCGTCACACTAAACCTAACCCTCACCCTAACCCTAACCCTTATTCTAACACTAATCCTAACCCTCATTCTCACACCTACCCTAACCCTTTTGCTAACCCTAACGATCATCCTAACCCTCACACTAACCCTAAGACTAACCATAACCCACACTCTCAGCCTAACCCTCACCCTAACCCTCACCCTCAACCTAACCCTAACCCTAACCCTAAAACTCACACTAAACCTAACCCTCACCCGAAACCTAACCATCACCCTAAACCTAAGCCTAACACCAACCCTCACCCTAACCCACACCCTAAACCTAATCTAACCATAATCCTCCTCCACACCCTAAACCTCACTTTAACCGTAACTCTAATCCTTACCCTAAACCTCACCCTAACTCTCACTCTAACCCTAACCTTAACCCTAAACCTCACCCTACCCCTCACCCTAACACTAACCCTAACATACCCTCACCCTAACCCTCAACTTAACCATTACCCTCAAACTAACCCTTAACCTAACCCCTACCCTAACCCTAACCCTAACCCTCACCCTAACCCTCACCGTCACCCTAACCCTAACCCTAAACCAAAACCTAACCCTGACCCTTACCCTAACCCTCACCCTAATCCTAGCCCTAACCCTAACCCTAACCCTCACTCTAACCTTATAGCTATCCCTCAAACTCACCCTAACCCTCACACTTAGTGTCACCCTGACCCTCACCCTAACCCTCATCCTATCACTCACTTTAACCCTAACCATCACTCTCACCCTAAACTTCACCCTAACCCTCACCCTCACCCTAACCCTAACCCTAACCCAAACCCTCAACCTCACCCTCACCCTCACCCTCACTCTCACCCTAACCCTCATCCTCACTCTCACCCTAACCCTAACACTAACCCTAACCCGAACCCGAACCCAAACCCTCACCCTAACCCTAAGGCTAACCCTCACCCTGACCCTCGCCCTCATTCTAAACCTAAACCTAACCCTCACCCTAACCCTAACCCTCACCCTAACCGTCACCCTTATGCTTACCCTAACCCTAAACCTAACACTCACCCCAACCCTTACCCTAACCCTAAACCTAAACCTCACCCTCACCCTAACCCTCACACAAACCTTACCCTCAACCTAACCCTAACCCTAAACCTAACCCTCACACAAAACCTAAACCTCACCCTAACCCTAAACCTACCCCTCAGCCTAACACTCATTCTAACCCTAAACCTAACAATAACCCTCACCCTAACCCTAAACCTCACACTCAACCCAACCCTAAGCATCACCCTCAACCTCAACCTCACCTTCAGCGTAACCCTCACCCTACCCCTCACCCTACCCCTCACCCTAACCCTTTCCCTCACCCTAACCCTCAACCTAACCCCTACCCTAACACTAACTCTAACCCTCACCCTTATCCTCACCGTCACCCTAAACCTAACCGTAACCCTAAACCTCCACCAAACCCTCACCCTAACCCTAACCCTCACCCTAAATCTCACCCTCACCCTAACCTTTACCCTCACCCTAAACCTAACCCTAAGCCTAACCCTCACACTAACCCTGACCCTCACCATAACCCTAACCCTAACCCTAAACCTCAACCTAACCCTATAGCTGTCCCTCAGACTCACCCTAACCCTAACCCTTTCCATAACCCTACTCCTTACCCTAACCCTCATCATAACCTTAACCCTAACCCTAACCCTCACTCTCAGCCTAACACTAACCCTAACCCTAATCCTAGCCATAACCCTCTCCCTCACCCTCACCCTAAACCTAACCCTAACCCTAACAATAACCCTAACCCTAACCCTAACCCTCACCCTTACCCTCACCCTCACCCTAAGGCTAATCCTAACCCTAACCCTCACCCTAACCCTAAAGCTATCCTTCAACATCACCCTAACCCTAAACTTTACCCTCACCCTAACCTTCACCCTAACCCTCATCCTAACACTCACTTTAACCCTAATCCTCACACTCACCCTAACCCTCACCCTGAACTTTACACTCACCCTAATCCTAACCCTAACCGAAACCCTCACCCTCATCCTAGCTCTCACCCTAACACTCACCCTCACCCTCAGCCTAACCCTAACACTAACCCTAACCCTCACCCTAACCCTAACCCTCACCCTAACCCTAAGGCTAACCCTCACCCTTACCGACAACCTAAACCTAAACCTAAACCTATCCCTCACCCTAACCCTAACCCTAACCCTAATGATAACCCTAACACTCACCCTCACCTAATCCCCCCCTAAACATAGGGTGAGGAAAGCGTTAGGGTGAGGTTAGGTTGATAGTAGTGAGGGTTATGGTGAGGGTTAAGGTTACAGTGAGAGGTAGGGTGAGCGTTAGGGTTAGGGTTATGGTTAGGGTGAGGTTTAGGGATAGGGTTAGGGTTAGGGTGAGTGTGAGGATGAGGGTTAGGTTTAGGGTTAGGGTTACAATTAGGGTGAGTTTGACAGTGAGGGTTAGGGTTAGGATTAGGGTTAGTGTTAGGGTTAGGTTGAGGGTCAGGGTGAGGTTGAGGGTGAGGTTTAGTGTTAGGGTGAGGGTTAGGGTTAGGGTTAGGGTTAGGGTGAGGATTTGTGTTAGGTTCAGAGTTAGGATGAGAGTTAGGCTAAGGGGTATGGTTAGGGTTAGGGTGAGGATTAGGGTTAGAGTGAGGGTTAGGTTTAGGGTTAGGGTTAGGGTTAGGTTGAGGGTAAGGGTTAGGGTGAGGATTTGTGTTAGGTTTAGGGTTAGGATGAGAGTTATGCTGAGGGGTATGGTTAGGGTTAGGGTGAGTGTTAGGGTTAGGGTGAGGGTTAGGATGAGGGTTAGGGATAGGGTTAGGTTTAGGGTTAAGGCTAGGGTGAGGGTGAGTGTTAGGGTTAGCATTAGGGTTAGGGTGAGGGTAAGGATTAAGGTTAGGGTTATGGTGAGGGTGAGGTTTAGGGTTAGGGTTAGGGATAGTGTGTGTTTTAAAATGAGGGGTAGGTTTAGTTTTAGGTTGCGGGTTAGGTTTAGTGTGAGGGTTAGGATTAGGGTTAGGGTTAGGGTGAGGGTAAGGGTTCAGGTGAGGGTTAGGGTGAGGGTGAGGGTTAGGGTTAGCATTAGGGTTAGGCTTAGGGTTAGGGTGAGCGTTAGGTTTAGGTTTAGGGTAAAGGTGAGGGTGAGGGTGAGGGGTAGGGTGAGTGGGAGGGTAAGGGTGTGAGTTAGGGTTAGGGTTAGGTTGAGGGTGAGGATTAGGCTTAGGATTAGTGTTAGCCTTAGGTTTTCGCTGAGGGTGAGGTTGAGGGTGAGGGTGAGAGTTAGGGTTAGGGTGAGGGTAAGGTTGAGGGTTAGGGTTAGGATTAGGTTTAGGGTGAGGGTTAGTGTTAGTGTTAGGGTTAGGGTTACGTTTAGGGTGAGGGTGAGGGTTAGGGTGAGGGTGAGGGTTAGGGGTAGGGGACAGTTAGGGTTAGAATTGTGGTTAGGGTGAGGGCTAGGGTGAAAGTGTGGGTTAGGGTTAGGGTATGGTGAGGTTTAGGGTTAGGGTTACGGTTGGGGTTAGGGTGAGGTTTAGGGTTAGGGTTAGGGTGAGGGTTACGTTTAGTGTGAGGGTTAGGGTTAAGGTAAGGGTTAGGGTGAGGGTAAGTGTTAGGGTTAGGTTTAGGGTGAGGGTAAGGTTTAGGGTGAGGGTTAGGGAAAGGTTGAGGGTTAGGGTGAGTGTGAGAGTTAGGGTTAGGGTGAGGGTTAGGTTTAGTGTGAGGGTTAGGCTTAGGGTGAGGTTTAGGTTCCGGGTTAGGTTTAATGTGAGGGTCAAGGCGAGGGTGAGGGTTAGGGTGAGGGTGAGGTTGAGGGTTAGGTTTAGGGTAAGTGTTACAGTTAGGGTGAGGGTAAGGGTTATGGTGAGGGTTAGTGTTAGGATGAGGATTAGGGTTAGGGTTAGAGTGAGTGTTAGGTTTAGTGTCAGGGTTAGGGTTAGGGTGAGGGTTAGGGTTAGGATTAGGTTTAGGGTGAGGTTGAGGGTGAGGGTGAGGTATAGGGCTAGGTTTAGTGTAAGGATTAGGTTGAGGGTGAAGTTGTGGGTTATTGTTAGGATTAGGGTTAGGGTTAGGATTAGGATGAGGGTGAGGGTGAGGGTGTGGGTGAGGTTTAGGATTAGGGTTAGGGTGAGTATCAGGGTGAGGGTGAGGGTTAGGGTGAGAGTTGGGGTTAGGGTGAGGATTAGGGTTAGGTCAGGCTGAGAGATAGTGTTAGGATGATTTTTAGGGTAAGGGTGAGGGTTAGAGTGAGGGTTAGGGTGAGGATGAGGGTGAGAGTTCGGGTGAGGGTTAGGGTTAGGGTTAGGTTTAGGGTGAGGGTGAAGGTTAGTGTTAGGGTTAGGGGTAGGGTTAGGGTGAGGGTGAGGGTTCGGGTTAGGATTAGGGTTAGGGTTAGGCTGAAGGTAAGTGTGAGGGTGAGGGATAGGGTTAGGGTGAGAGTTAGGGTTAGGGTTAGGGTGAGGGTGAGGTTTAGGGTTAGTGTGATATTTAGGGTGAAAGTGAGTGTTACGGTGAGGGTTCCGGTTAGGGGGAAACTGAGGGTTAGAGTGTGGGTGAGGGTGAGGGTGAGGGATAGGGTTAGAGTGAGGGTTAGGCTTAGGGTTATGGTGAGGGTTAGGATGAGGTTGAGTGTGAGGATTTTGGGTCAAACTGAAGTTTAGGGTGTGGATCAGGGTTAGGGTGAGGATTAGGGTGACGGTGAGTGTTAGGGTGCGGGTTAGGTTTAGGTTTAGGATTAGTGTTCGGTTGAGGGGTATGGTTAGGGTTAAGGTGAGGGTTAGGGTTAGAGTGAGGGTTAGGGTTAGGGTTGGGATTAGGGTAATGGTGAGGTTGAGGTTTATATTTAGGGTTAGGGTTATGGTGAGGTTTAGGGTTAGGGTTAGGGTTAGGGTGAGGGTTAGGGTTTTTGTTAGGGTTATGGTGAGGGTGAGGGTGAGGGACAGGGTTAGGATTAGGGTTAGGGTGAGGATAAGTTTTAGGGTGAGGATTAGGGTTAGGTTGAGGTTTAGGGTTAGGGTTAGGGTAAGGGTTAGGGTTACGGTGAGGGTGATGATTAGAGTTAGCATTAGGTTTAGGGTGAGTGTGAGGATTAGGGTTAGGGTTAGGCTAAGGGTTAGGGTGAGGGTGAGGGTGAGGGTTTAGGTTAGGTAAGGATTAGGGTTAGGGTGAGGATTAGGGTGAGGTTTAGGGTTAGGGTTAGGGTTAGGTTGAGGGTGAGGGTGAATGTGAGTGTGAGGGTTAGTGTTAGGGTGAGGGTTAGGGTTAGGGTTAGGGTTAGGGTGAGGTTTAGGTTTATTGTTAGGTTTATGGTGAGGGTGAGGGTGAGGGACAGGGTTAGGGTTAGGGTTAGGGTTAGGGTTATTGTTAGGTTATGGTGAGGGTGCGGTTGAGGGAGAGAGTTAGCTTTAGGGTTAAGTTTACAGTGAGGGAGAGGGTGAAGGTTAGGTTTAGGATTAGGGTTAGGGTGTGGGTTAGGTTAGGGTTAGTTTGAGGTGAAGGTTAGGGTTAGGGTTACGGTTAGGGCAAGGTTTAGGGTGAGGGTTAGTGTTACCTTTAGGGTGAGGGTTAGGGTGAGGGCTAGGGTTAGGGTGAGGTTTAGGGTTACCGTGAGGGTGAGGGTTAGACTTAGCATTAGGGTTAGGGTGAGGGTGAGCATTAGGGTTAGGGTGAGGGTGAGGGCTAGGGTGAGGGTGAGGTTTAGGGTTAGGCTTAGGGATAAGGTGAGGATTAGGGTTCGGTTTAGGGTTAGTGCGAGCTTTTGGCTGAGGCGTAGGTTTAGGGTTAGGTTGAGAGTTAGATTTAGTGTGAGGGTTAGGGTTAGGGTTAAGGTTAGGGTTAGGGTGAGGGTAAGGGATAGGATGAGGCTTAGGGTGAGGGTGAGAGTTAGGGTTAGGGTGAGGGTTAGATTTAGGGTTAGGGTTAGGGTTAGGGTTATTGTTATGGTTAGGCTGAGGGTGAGGTTGAGGGTGAGGGGGACGGTTAATTTTAGGGCGATGTTTAGGGTGAGTGTGAGGGTGAGGGTTAGGGTTAGGATTAGGGTTAGGGTTAGGGTTAGGCAGAGGGTGAGGGTTAGGTTTAGGATTAGGGTTAGGTTGAGGGTTAGGGTTAGGGTGAAGTTTAGTGTTAGGCTTAGGGTTAGGGTTAGGGTGAGGTTTAGGGTGACTGTGAAGGTTGGTGTGCGGGTGTGGGTTAGGGTTATGGTTAGGGTGAGGGTTAGGGTTAAGGTTAGGGTGAGGGTTAACGTTAGTATGATGGTTAGGTTTAGGGTTAGGTTTAGGTTGAGGGTTAGGTTGACGGTTAGGGTTAGAGTTAGGGTTAGCGTTAGGGTTAGGTTTAGGGTGAGGGTTAGGTTTAGGGTTAGGGTGAGGGGTAGGTTTAGAGTTAGGGTTAGGGTGAGGGTTAGAGTTAGGGTTAGGGTTAGGTTTAGTGTTAGGTTTATTGTTAGGGTTATGGTGAGGGGGAGGGGGAGGGTTAGAGTTAGGGTTAGTGTGATTTTTAGGGTCATGTGATGGTTAGGTTGAGGGTGAGGGTAAAGTTTAGGGTGAGGGGGAGGGTTAGGGTTACTGTTATGGTAAGGGTGAGGGTTAGTGTTAGGGTTAGCATGAGGGTGAGGGTGAGGTTTTGAGTTAGGATTAGGGTGAGGGTTATGGTTAGGGTGAGGGTCAGGGATAGGTTTAGGGTTGGGGTGAGGGTGAGGGTTAGGGCTAGCATTAGGGTTACAGTTAGGGTGAGGGTGAGGGTGAGGATTAGGGTTAGGATTAGGGTTAGGGTTAGGGTGAGAGTGAGTGTTAGAGTTAGCATTAGGGTTAGGGTGAGGGTGAGCGTTAGGGTTAGGGTTAGGTTGAGAACTAGGGTGAGGGTGAGGTTTTGGGTTATGGTTAGTGTTAGGGTGAGGATCAGGGTTAGGATTTGGGTTAGTGTGAACGATAGGCTGAGGCTTAGGGTTAGGTATGTGATGAGGGTTAGGTTTAGTATGAGGGTTAGGGTGAGGGGTAAGGTTAGGTTAGGGGGAGGTTTAGGTTTAGTTTGAGGGGTAGGATTAGGGTTTGGGTGAGGGTAAGGGTTAGCTTGAGGGTTAGGGTGAGAGTGAGGTTTAGGGTTTTTGTGAGTTTTAGGGTGAGGGTTAGGTTGAGGGTTAAGGTTAGGGTTAAGGTTTGGGTTAGGGTGAGGGTGAGGTTGAGTTTTAGGGTTAGGGTTAGGGTTAGGGTGAGGGGTAGGGTTAGGGTTAGGGTTAGGGTTAGGGTGATGGTTACAGTTAGGGTTAGGGTTAGGTTTAGTGTTAGGTTTATTGTTAGGGTTATGGTGAGGGTGAGGGTGAAGGAGAGGGTTAGCATTAGGTTTAGGTTTAGGGTGAGGGTGAGGGTTAGGGTTAGGATTAGTGTTAGGTTTAGGGTTAGGCTGAGGGTGAGGGTTAGGGTTAGAGTTAGGGTGAGGGTAAGGGTTAGGGTTTGGGTTAGTGTGAAGGTGAGGGTTAGGCTGAGGGTTTGAGTGAGGGGCAGGTTGAGGGCGAGATTTAGGGTTAGGGTTAGGTTTAGGGTGAGTGCTAGGGTGAGGGTGAGGGTTAGGGTGAGGGTGAGGGTTTGGGTTAGGTTTGGGCTTAGGATGAGTGTTAGGCTGAGGGATAGGTTTAGGGTTAAGTTGAGGGTTAGAGTTAGTGTGAGGGTTAGGGTTAGGTTTAGGATTTGGGTGAGGGTGAGGATTAGGGTGAGGGTTAGGGGTAGGGTTAGGGGTAGGGTGAGGGTTAGCGTTAGGTTTGGGGTTACTGTGAGGGTGAGGTTTAGAGTTAACATTAGGGTTAGGGTGAGAATGAGGAGTAGGGTTAGGGTTAGGGTGAGGGCTAGGGTGAGGTTGAGGATTAGGTTTAGGGATAGGGTTAGTTTGAGCTTTAGGCTGAGGTGTAGCTTTATGTTTAGGTTGAGGGTTAGGTTTAGTGTGAGGATTAGGGTTAGGCTGAGGGAAAGGGTTAGGATGAGGGTTAGGGTGAGAGTGAGGGCTAGGGTTAGTTTTAGGGTTAGTGTGAGGGTTAGGGTGAGGGTTTGGGTGAGAGTTAGATTTAGGGCTGGGTTACGGTTAGTGTGAGCTTTAGGCTGAGGTGTAGGTTTGGGGTTAGGTTGGTGGTTAGGTTTAGTGTGAGGGTTAGGTTTAGGGTTATGGTTAGTGTGAGGGGAAGGATTAGGGTGAGGGTGAGTGTTAGGGTTATAGTGAGGGTTAGGGTGAGGGTTAGGCTTAAGGTTAGCTTTAGGGTGAGGGTTAGGGTTAGAGGTTGGGTGAGGGTTAGGTTTAGGGTGAGGGTGAGGCTTAGAGTTAGGGTTAGGGTTAAGGTTATTGTTAGAGTTAGGGTCAGGGTGAGGTTGAGGGTGAGGGTGAGGGTTAGGGTTAGGGTGAGGTTTAGGGTGAGGGTGAGAGTGAGGGTTAGGGTTAGGATTAGTGTTAGTGTTAGGGTTAGGCAGAGGGTGAGGGTTAGGATTACTGTTATGTTGAGGGTAAGGATTAGGGTGAGGGTTAGTGTGACGCTGAAGGTTAGGGTGCGGGTGAGGGTAAGGGTGAGGTTTAGGGTGAGGGTTAGGGTTAGGGTTAGGTTGAGGGTTAGGGTGAGGCTTAGGGTTAGTGTGAGGGTTAGGGTCACGCTGAAGTTTAGTGTGGGTTAGGGTTTGGGTGATGGTTAGCTTTAGGGTTAGGATGAGGGGTAGGATGAGGGGTAGGTTTAGGGGTAGGGTGAGGATTAGGGTTATTGTGACAGGGCTAGTTTTAGGGTTAGGGTGAGGGTGAGGATTACGGTGAGGGTAGGGGTAAGGGTTAGGGTTAGGGTTAGGGTGAGGGTGAGGGTGAGGGTTAGGGTTAGGGTGAGGGTGAGGGTTAGGGTTAGGGTTACAATTAGGGTTAGGGTGAAGTTGAGGGTGAGCGTGAGGGATAGAGGTAGAGTGAGGGTTAGGCTTAGGGTTAGGGTGAGGGTGAGGGTGAGGGTTCAACTGAGTTTTAGGGTGTGGGTGAGGGTTAAGTTTAGGGTGACGGTTAGGGTGACGGTGAGTTTTAGGGTGCTGGTGAGGGTTAGAGTTAAGTTTAGGGTTAGGCTGAGGTTGAGGGTGAGGGTGAGGGTTAGGCTGAGTGTTAGGCTTATGGTTAGGGTGAGTGTTAGAGTTAGGGTGACATTTAGGGTGAGGTTGATGTTTAGGGTGAGGGTTTGTGTTCGGGTGAGACAGGGTTATGGTGTGGGTGAGGGTGAGGTTTAGGGTGAGGGTTAGGGTGACGGTGAGGTTGAGGGTGTGGATGAGGGGTAGGGTTAGTGTTAGGGTTAGGATGAGGGTTAGTGTTAGGGTTAGGATGAGGGGTAGGGTTAGGGATAGGGTAAGGGTTAGGGTTAGTATGAGGGTTAGGGTTAGGGTTAGGATAAGAGTGAAGGTAACGGTGAGGTTTAGGGTTATGGTTAGGGTTAGGGTTAGGTCCAGGGTTAGGCTTAGGGTGAGGGTGAGTGTTAGGATTAGGGGTAGTGTGAGCGCTATGGTGAGGGTGGGGGTTAGGGTTAGGGTTAGGGTGAGGGTTAGGTTTAGAGTGAGGGTTAGGGTTAGGGTGAGGGTAAGGGTTAGGGTGAGGGATATGGTGAGGGTGAGGGTTAGGGTGAGGTTGAGGGTTAGGGTTAGGGTTAGCATTAGGGTTAGGCTTACGGTTAGGGTGAGGGTTAGTTTTAGTTTTAGTGTTAGGGTGAGGGTGAGGATGAGGGTTAGGGTTAGGGTTAGGTTTAGGGTGAGGGTGAGGGTGAGGGTTAGGTTTAGGGTTAGGGTGAGGGTTAGGGTTATGTGAGGGTTAGGGTGAGGGTGAGGATAAGGTTTAGGGTGAGGGTGATGGTTAGGGTTAGGTTTAGGTTTAGGGTGAGGGTTAGGGTTAGGGTGAGGTTGAGGGTGAAGGTTAGGTTTAGAGTGAGTGTTAGGGTTAGTGTTAGGGTTAGGGTGAGGTTTAGAGTTATTGTTAGGGTTCTGGTTAGGGTTAGGGTTAGTGTTAAGGTTAAGGTGACCATGAGGTTGAGGGTGAGGGTGAAGGTTAGGGTTAGGTTTAGGGTGAGGGTGAGGGTGAGTGTTAGGTTTAGGGTTACTTTGAGGTTTAGGGTTATGTGAAGGTTAGGGTGAGGGTGAGGGTAAGTGTTAGGTTGAGGGTGAAAGTTAGGGTGAGGGTTACGTTTACTGTTAGGGTGAGGGTTAGGGTGAGGGTGAGGTTGAGGGTTAGGGTGAGCTGTAGGCTTAGGGTCAGGGTTAGGGTTAGGATTAGGGTTAATATGAGGGTTAGGGTTAGGGTTAGTGTGAGGGTAAGGATTAGGGTTAGGTTTGGGGTTAGGGTAAGGGTAAGGGTGAGGGTTAGGGTGAGAGTGATGGTTAGGATTATCGTGACTGTTAGGGTGAGGCTTAGTGTGATGGTTAGGGTTAGGTTTAGGGTGAATGTGAGGGTTAGGGTTAGGGTGAGGGTTAGGGTTAGGGTGAGGTTTAGTGTTAGGGTTAGGGTTCTGGTTAGGTTTAGGGTTATTGTTAGGGTTAGGGTTAGGGTGATGTTGATGGTTAGGATGAGTGGTTGGGTTATGGAGATGGTAAGGGTTAGGGTTAGTTTGAGGGTTAGGGTGAGGGTGAGGGTTATAGGGTTAGGTTTAGGGTGAGGGTAAGGTTTAGGGTGAGGGTTTGGGTGAGGGTGAGGATGAGGTTTAGGGTTAGGGTGAGATTTAGCGTGAAGGTGAGGGGTAGTTTTAGGATGAGGGTTAGGTTGAGTGGGAGGGATAGGGTTAGGGTGAGGGTTAGGTTTAGAGTTAGGGTTAGGGTGAGTGTTAGGTTTAGGGTTAGGGTGAGGGTTAGGCTTAAGATGAGTGATAGGGATAGGATTAGGGTTAGGGTGAGGGCTATGCTGAGGGTGAGGGTTAGGGTTAGGTATAGGGTCAGGGTTAGGGTAAGGGTTAGACATAGGTTTAGGGTTAGGTTTAGGGTTAGGGATGGGTTAGAGTTATTGTTAGGGTTAGGGTTACCGTGAGTGTCAGGGTGAGGGTTAGCGTGAGGGTTAGGGTTAGAGTTAGGTTTAGGGTTTGGGTGAGGGTTAGGGTTAGGGTTAGGTTTAGGGGGAGGTGAGGGGGAGGGTTAGGTTTAGGGTTAGAATGAGGTTATGGTTAGTGTTAGAGTGAGAGTTAGGTGTATGTGAGGGTTAGGGTGAGGGTGAGAGTATGGGTTAGGGTAAGGGTGAGGGTGAGGGTTAGGGTTAGGGTCAGGGTTAGGGATGATTTAGGGTTACAGTGAGAGCTAGGGTTTGAGGGTTAGGATTAGGGTTGGGTGAGAGCTGGAGTGAGGGTGAGGTTTAGGGTTAGGCTTAGGGTTAGAGTGCGAGTTAGGGTGAGGGTGAGGTTTAGGATGAGGGTGAGTGTTAGGGTGAGGGTTAGGGTTAGAGTGTGGGTTAGGTTGAGGGTTAGTGTTAGGGTTAGGTTAGGGTGAGGGTGAAGTTTTGAGTTAGAGTTAGGGTGAGGGTTAGTGTTAAGGTGAGGGTCAGGGATAGGGTTTAGGTTAGGGTGAGGGTGAGGGTGAGGGTTAGAGTAAAGGTTAGAGTTAGGGTGAGGGTGAGTGTGAGGGTGAGGGTTAGTCTTCGGGTGATGGTTATTGTTAGGGTTCGGGTTAGTGTGAGGGTTTGGGTTAGGTTTAGGTTTAGAATGAGGGTAAGGCTGAGGGGTATGTTTAGGGTTAGGTGAGGGTGAGGGTTAGAGTGAGGGTTAGGGTTAGGTTTTGGATTAGAGTTAGGGTTAGGGTTCCGTTCAGGGTGAGGTTGAGTGTTAGGGTTAGCATTAGGGTGAGGGTTAGGGTTAGGTTTAGGGTGACGACTAGAGTGAAGGTGAGGTTTAGGGTTAGGGTTAGGGATAGGGTGAGGATCAGGGTGAGGGTGAAGGTTAGGGTGAGAGTTAGGGTTAGGGTGAGGGTTAGAGTTAGGGTTAGGGTGAGGGTTAGTGTTAGGGTGATGTTTAGGGTGAGGATGAGTGTTAGGGTAAGGGTGAGGGTGAGAGTTCAGGTGAGGGTTAGGGTAAAGGTGAGGGTGTGGATGAGAGTGAGGGTTAGGTTTAGGGTTAGGGTGAGGTTGAGGGTGAGGGTTAGGGTTAGAATTAGGGTTAGGGTTGGTGTTAGGTTGAGGTTGAGGTTGAGTGTGAGTGTTAGGGTTAGGGTGAGGGTTAGGGTTAGGGTTAGGGTTAGGGTTATGGTTAGGGTTAGGCTGAGGATGAGGGTTAAGCTGAGGTTCAGGGTTAGGGTTATGGTGAGGGTTAGGCTTAGGGTTCGGGTGAGGGTGAGGGTGTAGGGTGATGTTTAGGGTGAGGGTGAGGTCTAGGGTGAAGGTTACGGTTTGGGTGAGACTGAGGGTTAGGGTGTGGGTCAGGGTTAGGTTTAGGGTGAGGGTTAGGGTGAGTGTGAGGGTTAGCGTGAGGGTGAGGGTGAGGGTTAGAGTGAGGGTGAGGTACGTAAGAGTTAGGGTTAGGATTAGGGTTAGGTTAGGTTAGGGTTAGGATGAGGGTTAGGATGATGTGTAGGGTTAGGGATAGGGTGTTTGTTAGGGTTAGAGTGAGGGTTAGGGTTAGGGTGAGGGTTAGAGTAAGGGTTCGTGTTAGGGTTAGGTTTAGGGTGAGGGTTAGGAATAGGGTTAGGGTTAAGTTTAGGGTGAGGGTTAGCGTAAGGGTGAGGGTTAGTGTTAGGGTTAGTGTTAGGGTGAGGCTTGGGGTGATAGGGTTAGAGTTACGTTTAGGTGAGGGTTAGTTTGAGGATTAGGGTGAGGTTTAGGGTTAGGGTTAGGTTAGGGTTAGGGTGAGGGTTAGGGTTATGTGAAGGTAAGGGTGAGGGTGAGGGGAAGGTTTAGGGTGAGGGTGAGGTTTTGGTATAGGTTTAGAGTTAGGCTGAGGGTTAGGGTTAGAGTTAGGGTGAGGGTGAGGTTTAGGTTTAGAGTCAGGGTTAGGGTTAGGATTAGGGTTAGGGTGAAAGCTAGGGTGAGCGTGAGGATTAGGGTTAGGATTAGGGTTAGGGTGAGAGCTGGGGTGAGGCTGAGGGTTAGGGTTAGGCGTAGGGTTAGTTTGAGGTTTAGGGTGAGTGTGAGGGTGAGGGAGAGCCTGAGGGTTAGTGTGTGGGTGAGGGTTAGGTTTAGGGTGAGGTTTAGGCTTACAGTGAGGGTTAGGGTGCGGTTGAGGCTTAGGGTTAGTGTTAGGGTTAGGGTGGGGTTAGAGTGAGGGTGCAGGTGAGGGTTAGGGTTAAGTTTAGAGTTAGGTTGAGGGTGAGGGTGAGGTTGAGTGTTAGGGTTAAGGGGAGGGTTAGGCTTAGGGTTAGCGTGAGGGTTTAGGGTGATGTTTAGGGTGAGGGTGAGTGTTAGGTTGAAGGTGATGGTTCGGGTGAGACTGAGCATTAGGGTGAGGGTGGGGGTTATGTCTAGGGTGAGGGTTAGGGTGACAGTCAGGGTTAGGCTGCGGGTGAGTGTTAGAGTTAGTGTTAGGGTTTGTGTGAGCGTTAGGGTTAGGGTTAGGATGAGGGTTAGGGTTAGGGTTAGGGTTAGTGTTAGGGTGAGGGTTAAGGTGAGGGTAGGGTTAGGGTTAGGTTTAGGTTGAGGGTTAGGTTGAGGTTTAATGTGAGGGTTAGGGTTAGGTTTAGGGTTAGGGTGAGGGTTAGGTTGAGAGTGAGGGTTAGGGTTAGGTTGAGTGTTAGGGTTAGGGTGATGGTGAGGGTTAGGATTCATGGTAGGGTGAGGGCTAGGGTGAGGGTGAGGGTTAGGTTTAGGGATAGGGTTAGGGTGAGTGTAGGGGTTAGGGTTAGGATGAGGGATAGCATGAGGGGTAGCATTAGGGTTAGGGTTAGGGTTAGGTTTAGAGTGAGGGTTAGGGTTAGGCTTAGGGTGAGGGTAAGGGTTAGGGTGAGGGTTAGGGTGAGAGTGAGGGTTAGGGTTACCGTGAGTGTTATAGTGAAGGTTAGGGTGAGGGTTAGGGTTAGGGTTCTGGTTAGGGTAGGTTTATTGTTAGAGTTAGAGTGATGGTGATGTTGAGGGTGAGGGTGAGGATTAGGGTTATGTTTAGTGTGAGGTTGAGGGTGAGGATTAGGCTTAGGCTTAGGGTTAGGGTGAGTGTTAGGATTAGGGTTAGGGTTAGTGTGAGCAATAGGCTGAGGCTTAGGGTTAGGTTTAGGTTGAAGTTTAGGTTTAGTGTGAGGGTTAGCGTGAGGATTAGGGTTAGAGTTATGGTGAGGGTTAGGTTTAGTTTGAGCGTTAGGGTTAGGGTTAGGGATTGGGTCAGGGTAAGTGTTAGGTTGAGGGTTACGTTGAGAGTGAGGGTTAGGGTTATCGTGAGTTTTAGTGTGAGGGTTAGGGTTAGGGTTAGGTTTTGGGTTAAGGAGAGGGTGAGGTTGAGGTTTAGGGTTAGGGTTAGGGTTAGGGTGAGGTTTAGCGTTAGGCTTAGGGTTAGTGTTAGTGTGAGGGTGAGAGTTAGGGTTAGGTTTAGGGTTAGGGTTTGGTTTATTGTTAGGGTTATGGTGAAGGTGAGGGTGAGGGAGAGGGTTATGTTTAGGCTAAGGTTTAGGGTGAGGGTGATGGTTAGGGTTAGGATTAGGGGTAGGGTTAGGGTTAGGCTGATGGTGAGGGTTAGGGTTAGGGTTAGGGTGAGGCTTAGGTTTAGATTTAGGGTTAGGGTGAGGGTGAAGGTGAGGGAGAGGGTTAGGGTTAGGGGTAGGGTGCGGGTTAGATTTAGGGTGTGGGTTAGGTTAGGGTTAGGTTGAGGGTGAAGGTTATGGTTAGGGTTAAGGTGAGGTTTAGAGTGAGGGTTTGGATTAGGGTTAGGATGAGGTTTAGGGTGAGGGCTAGGGTGAGGGTGAGGGTTAGGATTAGGCTTATGAATAGGGTGAGGATTAGGTTTAGGGTTAGGGTTAGTGTGAGTTTTAGGCTGAGGGTTAGGATTAATGTGACGGTTAGGGCTATGGTTAAGGTTAGGGTGAGGGTTAGGGTGACGGTTAGGGTTAGGCTTAGGGTGAGGGTTAGGGTGAGGGTTAGGGTTAGGTTTAGGGATAGGTTGAGGGTTAGGGTAAGGTTTAATGTTAGGGTGAGGATGAGGGTAAGGGTGATGGTGAGTGGTATGTTTAGGGTTAGGGTTAGGCTTAGGGTGAGGGTGAGTGTTAAATTAGGGGAAAGGTTAGGCCTAGGGTGAGGGTGACGGTTAGGGTTAGGGTAAGGGTGAGGGTTAGGGTGAGGGGTAAGGTTAGAGTTTTGGTGAGGTTTAGGTTTAGTGTGAGAGTTAGGGTGAGTGTTACGGTTTGGGTGAGGGTATGGTTCAGGTTGAGGGTTAGGGTGAATGTGAGGGTTAGGGTTATCGTGAGTTTTAGGGTGAGGGTTAAGTTGAGGGTTAGGGTTTGGGTTCGGGTTAGGGTTAGGGTGAGTTTTATAGTCGTGTTAGGATTAGGGTTAGGGTTAGGGTTAGGCTGAGGATGAGGTTTAGGGTTAGGGTTAGGTTGAGGGTAAGGTTTTGGGTGAGGGTTAGGGTAAGGGTGAGGGATAGGCTGAGTGTTAGGGTGAGTGTGAGGGTGAGTTTTAGGGTTACGGTTAGGTTTAGGTTGAGGACTAGGGTGAGGGTGAAGGTTAGGGTGAGGGTGAGTGTTTGTGTTAGGTTTAGGGTTAGGATGAGGGTTAAGCTGAGGGTTAGGTTTAGGGTTAAGTTGAGGGTTAAGGTTAGTGTGAGGGTTAGGGTTAGGGTTAGGTTTAGGTTGAGGGTAAGGTTTAGTGTAAGGGTTAGGGTGAGGGTGTGGGTTAGGGTTAGGATTAGGTTTAGGGTGAGGTTTAGGGTGAAGGTTAGGGTTAGGCTTATTGTTAGGGTGAGGGTTTGGGTTAGCGTTAGGGTTAGGGTTAGTGTTCTGGTGGGGGTGAGGGTTAGAATTAGCATTAATATCAGCGTGAGGGTTAGGGTTAGGTTTAGGGATAGGGTGAGGATTAGGTTTAGGGTTAGGGTTAGTCTGAGCTTTAGGCTGAGGGGTAGGGGTAGGGTCAATTTGAGGGTTAGGTTTAGTGTGAGGGTTAGGGTTAGGGTTAGGGTGAGTGTAACGGTGAGGTTGAGGGTTAGGGTTAGTATTAGGGTTACGGTTAGGCTTAGGGTGAGGGTGAGTGTTAGGATTAGGGGTAAGGTTAGGTCTAGGGTGAGGGTGAGGGTTAGGGTTAGGGTAAGGGTGAGGGTTAGGGTGAGGGGTAGGGTTAGAGTTAGGTTGAGGTTTAGGTTTCGTGCGAGAGTAAGGGTGAGGGTTAGGGTTTGGGTGAGGGTATGGTTCAGGTTGAGGGTTAGGGTGAAAGTGAGGGTGAGGGTTATCGTGAGTTTTAGGGTGAGGGTTATGTTGAGGGTTAGGGTTCGGGTTTGGGTTAGGGTTAGGGTGAGTTTTATAGTCGGGTTAGGATTAGTGTTAGGGTTAGGGTTAGGCTGAGGATGAGGGTTAGTGTTAGGGTTAGGTTGAGGGTAAGGGTTTGTGTGAGGGTTAGGGTAAGGGTGAGGGATAGGCTGAGTGTTAGGGTGAGTGTGAGGGTGAGATTTAGGGTTAGGGTTAGGGTTAGGGTTAGGTTGAGGGCTAGGGTGAGGGTGAAGGTTAGGTTGTGGGTGAGGGTTTGTGTTAGGTTTAGGTTTAGGGTTAGGGTGAGGGTAAGCGTTTTGGTTAGGGTGAGGGTTAGTGTTAAATGGGGTTAAGTTCAGGGCTATGGTGAGGGTGAGGGTTAGGTTTAGGGTTAGGGTAAGGTTTAGGGTTACTGTTGGGGTTAGGGTGAGGGGTATGGTTAGGATTAGGGTGAGGGTTAGGTTTAGTTTGAGGTTTAGGGATAGGGTAAGTGCTGGGTGAAGGTAAGGGTTAGGGTGAGGGTTAGGGTGAGAGTGAGGTTTAGGGTTAGCCTTAGGGTTAGTGTGAGTGTTAGGGTGATGGTTATAGTTAGGTTTAGGATTAGGTTTAGGGTGAGGTTAGGGTGAGGTTTAATGTGACTGTTAGGGTTAGGGTTATGGTGAGGGTTAGGGTTAGGGTGAGGGTTAGGGTTAGTGTGAGTTTTAAGGTTAGTGTTAGGTTTAGGGTGAGAGTAATAGTTAGGGTGAGGGTTAGGGTTAGGATGACAGTTAGGGTTAGTGTGAAGGTTAGGGTTAGAGTTACTGTTATGGTTAGGTTGAGGGTTAGTGTGAGGTTTAGGATTAGGGTTAGGGTTAGGGTGAGGATGAGGATTAGGATTAGCATTGGGTTTAGGGTCAAAGTGAGGGCTAGGGATAGGCTTAGGTTGAGGGCTAGGGTGAGGTTGAGGATTAGGGTTAGGGTTAGGGATAGGGTGAGGATTAGGGTTAGGGTTAGGGTTATTGTGAGTGTTAGGCTGAGGGTAGGGTTAGAGTTAGGTTGAGGGTTAGGTTTAGTGTGAGGGTTAGAGTTAGGGTTAGGGTTACGGTTAGGTTGAGTGTAAGGGTTAGGTTTAGGGTTAGGGTGATGGTGAAGTTTAGGGTTAGCGTTAGAGTTAGGGATAGGGTTAGGGTGAAGGTTAGGATTAGGTTTAGGTTTAGGGTGAGGGTGAAGATGAGGTTTAGGTTTAGGGTTAGAGTGAGGGTTAGGTTTAGGCTGTGGGTTAGGGTTAGGGTTAGGTTGAGGGTGTCGTTGTGGGTTAGGGTGAGGGTGAGCGTAAGGGTGAGGGTTAGGGTTAGTGTTATGGTTATGGTGAGGTTGAGAGTGAGGGTTTGTTTTAGTATTAGTGTTAGGGTTAGGAGTTCGCTGAGGGTGAGGGTGAGGGTTAGGGTTAGGGTTAATATTAGAGTTAGGCTGAGGGTTAGGGTCAAGGTTAGGTTTAGGGTTATGGTGAGGGTTAGTGTGATGGTTATGGTTAGGTTTAGGTTTAGGGTGAGGGTTAGGGTTAGGTTTATGGTGAGGGATAGGGTGATGGTTATGGTTCGGTTTAGGGGTAGGGTTAGGGTTAGGGTGAGGGTTAGTGTGAGGGTGAGGGTGATGGTGAGGGTTAGGGTTAAGGATAAGTTGAGGGTTAGGCCGAGGGTTATGGTTAGGGTTAGGGTTAGGGTGAGGATTATTGTTTGGGTTAGGGTGAGGGTGAGGGTGAGTGTTAGAGTTAGGATTAGGGTTAGGGTGAGTTCTAGGGTGAGGGTGAGGGTTAGGTTTAGGGTTTGGGTGAGGTTTAGGGATAGGGTTAGGTTTAGGTTTACGGTGATGGGTAGGGTTAGGGTTAGGGTGAGAGTATAGGTTAGGGTTAGCCTTAGGGTTAGTGTGAGGGTTAGGGTTAGGGTGACGGTGAGTGCTAGGGTGATGGTGAGGTTTAGGGTTAGTGTTAAGGTTAGGGTGAGGGTTAAGGTTAGGGTTAGGGTGAGGGTTCGGGTGAGGGATAGGTTTACGTTTAGGGTGAGGGTTGGGTTTAGTGTGAGGGTTAGGGTTAGGGTTAGGTTGAGGGTAACTGATAGGGTGATGTTTGGGGTGAGAGTGAGGTTTAGGGTTAGTCTTAGGGTTAGGGTATGGGTTAGTGTTAGATTTGTTGTTAGGTTTAGGGTGAATGTGAGGGTTATTTTTAGGGGTAGAGTGAGGGTGAGGTTTTGGGCTAGGATTAGGGTTAGGATGAGGGTTACGCTTAGGGGTAGGGGTAGGGTTAGGGTGAAGGTTAGGGTTAGTGTGAGGGTTAGGTTGAGGGTGAGGGTAAGGCTTAGTGTGAGGGTTAGGGTGATGGTTATGGTTAGGGTGAGGGTTAGAGTTAGGTTTAGTGTTAGGGTTATGGTGAGGGTTAGGGTTAGGGTTAGGGTTATGTTGATGGTAAGTTTTAGGGTGCGGGTGAGGTTTAGCGTTCGGGTGAGCGTTAGGGTTAGGGTGATGTTTAGGGTGAGGGGTAGGGTTAGGGATAGGTTGTGGGTTAGGTTTATTGTGAGGGTTAGGGTTAAGGTAAGTGTTAAAGTGAAGGTAAGGTTTAGGGTGAGGGTTAGGGTTAGCCTTAGCATTAGTTTGAGGGTTAAGGTGAGGGTTAGGTTTAGGGAGAGTGTGTGTGGTAGGATAAGGTGTAGGATGAGGGTTAGGTTGAGGGTAAGGGTTAGGGTTGGGGTTAAAGTTAAGTTGAGGGTTAGGATTAGGGTTAGGGTGAGGGTTTTGCTTAGGCAAGGATTAGGGTTAGGGTGAGGATTAGGGTGAGGGTGAGGGTTAGGGTGAGGTTTAGGCTAGGGTTAGATTTTGGGTTAGGGTTAGGATGAGGGTTAGAATTATGGGGATTTTTAGGGTGAGGGTGAGGGTTAGGGTGAGGGTGTGGGTGAGAGTTAGTGTGTGGGTAAGGGTTAGGTTTAGGATGAGTGTTAGGGTATCGGTGAGGGTTACAGTGAGTGTGAGGGTTAGGATTAGGGTGAGGGTTAGGGTTAGGCTGAGGGTGAGGGTTAGGGTTAGGGTAAGGAACATTGTTAGGGTGAGGGTGAGGGAGAGGGTTAGGTTTAGGATTAGGGGTAGGGATAGGGTTAGGCTTAGGGTTAGGGTGAGGTGAGAGTGAGGATTAGGGTGACGATGAGGTTTAGGGTTAGGATGAGGCTTAGTGTTAGGGTGATGTACAGGGTGATGGTTAGGGTTAGGGTTAGGGTTAGGGTTAGGCTTAGGGTGAGGGTGAGGGTGAGGGTGAGGGTAAGGGTTCGAGTTCGTGTGAGGGTTAGTGTTTGGGTGAGGGTTAGGGTTAGGGTGAGGGTTAGGGTGACGGTGAGGGTTAAGGTGACCATGAGTGTTAGGGTTAGGGTTAGCATTAGGGTGAGGGTTAAGGTTAGGGTTCGGATGAGGGTTAGGGTGAGGGTTAGGGTTAGGGTTAGAGTTAGGGTCAGTGTGAGGAATAGGGTTAGGGATAGGGTTAGGGTGAGGGTAAGAATTAGGGTGAGGTTTAGGGTGCAGGTGAGAGTTAGCGTGAGGCTTAGGGTTAGGGTGATGGTTCGGATGAGGGTGAAGGTGAGGGTTAGGGGTAGGTTTAGGGATAGGCTTAGGGTTAGGGTGAGGGTAAGTGTTAGGGTGAGGTTTACGGTGAAGATGAGAGTTAGGGTGAGGGTTAGGGTTAGGCCGAAGGTTAGGGTTAGGCTTAGGGTGAGGGTTAGGGTGAGGGTTAGGGTTAGGTTTAGGGTTAGGTTGAGGGTTAGGCTGAGGGTTATGGTTAGGGTGAGGGTTAGGGTTCGGATTAGCGTTTGGGTTAGGGTGAGGGTGAGGGTGAGTTTTATAGTTAGGATTAGGGTTAGGGTGAGGGCTAGGGTGAGGGTGAGGGTTAGGATTAGGGTTCGGGTGAAGTTTAGGGTTAGGGTTAGGTTTAGGTTTACGGTGATGGATAGGGTTAGGGTTAGGGTGAGGGTTAGGTTTAATGTGAGGGTTAGGGGTAGTGTAAGTGTTAGGGTGAGGGTAAGTGTTTGGGTGAGAGTTAGGCTGAGAGTGAGGGTTAGGGTTAGCCTTAGGGTTAGTGTGAGGGTTAGGGTTAGGGTGAGGGTGAGTGTTAGGATTAGGGGTAGTGTGAGGGCTAGGGTGAGGGTCAGGGTTATGGTTAGGGTTAAGGTTAGGGTGAGGCTTAGGTATAGGTTTAGGGTGAGGGTTAGGGTGAGGGATAGGGTTAGGTTTAGGGTGAGGGTTAGGTTTAGTGTGAGGGTTAGGGTTAGGGTTAGGGTTTGGTTGAGGGTAAGGGATAGGGTTAGGGTTGGGGTGAGAGTGAGGTTTAGGGTTAGTTTTAGGTTTAGTGTGACGGTTAGGTTGAGGGTTAGGGTTAGGGTTGGGGTTAGGTTTAGTGTGAGGGTGAGGGTTATGATTAGGTTAGGGTTAGGGTTAAGGTGAGGGTTAGGCTTAGGGTGTGGGTTAGGGTTAGGGTTAGGTTGAGGGTGAGTGTGAGGGTGAGGGTGAGGGTGATGTTTAGGGTAAGGGTGAGTGTTAGGCTTTGGATTAGAATGAGGGTTAGGGTTAGGATGATGTGTAGGGTGAGGGTGAGAGTTAGGTTGAGGGTTATCGTTAGAGTGAGGGTTAGGGTGAGGGTTAGGGTTAGGGTTAGGGTGAGGGTGAGGGTTTGGGTTAGGTTTAGGGTGAGGTTTAGGGTTAGGGTTAGGGTTAGGGTTAGGGTGAGGGTTAGTGTGCAGGATAAGCTTAGCGTTAGGGTGAGGGTGAGGGTGTGGGTTATGGTGAGGGTGAGGGCTAGGGTTAGGGTTAGGGTTAGGGTGAGAGTGAGGATGAGTGTTAGGATTAGGGGTAAGGTGAGGGTTAGTGTGAGGGTGAGGGTTCGGGTTCCCGTAAAGGTGAGGGTTAAGGTGAGGGGTAGGGTTAGAGTTACGGTGAGGGGTAGGTTTAGTGTGAAGGTTAGGGTTTGGGTGAGTGTAAGGTTTAGGGTGAGGGTTAGGGTGATATTTAACCTTAAGGTTATCATGAGTTTTAGGTTGAGGGTTAGGGTGAGGGTTATGGTTAGCGTTAGTGTGAGGTTGAGGTTTATGGTTAGGGTTAGGGTGAGGGTGAGGGTTAGCGTTAGGGTTAGGGTGTGGGTGAGGTTTAGAATTATGGTTAGGGTGAGGGTTAGGGTTAGGGTTAGGATTAGGGTTAGGGTTAGGGTTAGGGTTATTCTGAGGTTGAGGTTTAGGGTTAGGATTAGGGTGAGGGTAAGGGTTAGGGTGAGGGTTAGTGTGAGGGTTAGTGTGAGGTTGAGGGTGAGGTTGAGGGTTAGGGTTAGGCTGAGCGTGAGGGTGAGGGTGAGTTTTAGGGTTAGGTTCAGGGTTAGACTCAGGGCTAGGGTGAGGGTGAGGGTTAGGGTGAGGGTGAGGGTGAGGGTGAGGTTTTGGGTTAGGTTTAGGGTTAGGATGAGGGTTACGCATAGGGGTAGGGGTGGGGTTATGGTGAGGGTTAGGGTTAGTGTTAGTGTGAGGGTTAGGGTTAGGGTTAGGGTGCGGGTAAGGTTTAGTGTGAGGGTTAGGGTGATGTTTAGGGTTAGGGTGAGATTTAGGGTGAGGTTTAGGTTTAGGTTTAGGGTTAGGGTTACGGTGAGGGTTAGGGTGAGGGTTAGCGTTAGGGTGAGGGCTAGGGTGAAGGTTCGGGTTCGGGTTAGAGTTAGGGTTAGTGTGAGTGTTAGGGTTAGGGTTAGGGTTATGTTGATGGTAAGGTTTAGTTTAAGGGTGTGGTTTAGGGTTTGGGTTAGCGTTAGGGTTAGGGTGATGTTTAGGGTGAGGGGTAGGGTTAGGGACATGATGTGGGTTAGGTTTATTGTGAGGGTTAGTGTTAAGTTAACTGTTATGGTGTAGGTAAGGGTTAGGGTGAGGTTTAGGGTTAGCCTTAGGGTTAGTTTGCGGGTTAAGTTGAGGGTTAGGTTTAGGGTGACAGTGTGCGGTAGGATTAGGGGTAGGATGAGGGTTAGGGTGAGGGTGAGGTTTAGGGTTGGGGTTAAAGTTAAGTTGAGGGTTAGGATTACGGTTAGGGTGATTATTTCAGTTTGGTAAGGATTAGGGTTAGGGTGAGGATTTGGGTGAGGATGAGTGTTAGGGTGAGCGTTAGGGTTAGGGTCAGGGTTTGGGTTAGGGTTAGGATGAGGGTTAGATTTAGGGTGATGTTTAGGGTGAGGGTGAGGGTTAGGGTCTGGGTAAGGGTTAGGTTTAAGATGAGTGTTAGGGTATCGGTGAGGGTTAAGGTGAGGGTGAGGGTTAGGGTTAGGGTGATGGTTAGGGTTAGGCTGAGGGTGAGGGTGAGGTTTAGGGTAAGGAACAGGGTTAGGGTGAGGGTGAAGGAGAGGGTTAGATTTAGGATTAGGGTTAGGGTTAGTGTTAGGCTTAGTGTGAGGGTGAGGGTGAGGGTAAGGTTTAGGGTGAGACTGAGGGTTAGGGTTAGGATCAGGCTTAGTGTTAGGGTGATGTTTAGGCTGAGGGTTAGGGTTAGGGTTAATGATAGGTTTAGGGTGAGGGTTA